>NW_021633081.1:0-32917 GCF_004799145.2 Neltuma alba | reverse complement strand
AATCAAAATCAACTATATAATTAGGTCCTATATTAAAGACTGAAAAAGTATATAGTAATCTTACGGTAAAACGGGTTTGCCTAAAGAAATGAAAAGTTCCTTCAACATACTGTTCATCTCTTCCGTTTTTGATATACTTGCGGGATGCTAAGCTTTTCTGAGATAATAGTTGCGCAATGCACATCCTGCGGGTTTGCCGCCAACGAGGGCTGAGGGATTTTGGGCGTATCTAGAATACAGATGATCACTCTTGGTACCCACACGTAATTCGGTCACATAGATGGAATCAGATTTTTGATATATAGCAAATGCAGATAAAGAGAACTAGGGGGTGTGGTTGAGCGGTGGGGGCTCATTTTCCCTTAACCAAATGTCGAGGGTTCAATTCTCACTTTGGGCATGAAAAAGCTTTAAAATCCCAGGCCAGCTATCCCACCCATCGAAGTGCCTACAAGCCAGTGAAGAGATTAGTCACTGGATGTTTGTGTTTACTTGATATTTCAGTTAAGAGCAATCCACTCAGATATATCCTCAACCGTTTGTGTCAGTTTTTCTCCACGGTGAAAAACTGTTCCCTCCTTAATAATGACAAAAACAGGTAAATAAGTCATATAATGTGAAAAGCCCCGCACAATATAGGAATTATGAAAAAGTAGGGGCGAATGTATATATGACATGAAGAAGTGGACAAAAGGTTTTCAAGCACGTGGTGGAATTAATTGTGCATAACAACGAAGCAAAAACGACCCACTATATCTCCTCCACTTATATATGGATATCGTCATTAACCCTTCAATTATGCATATTACGATTCCTTCTTGGCCACAGATCTTATGTATCCCAGTGCCAATCTGTGCAAACAAATTAAAGTGGACCTCTTAGCCATTGTGAATGTGTGATATCCATATGCTTGCTTAGCTTGCACCTTGCCACATCAAAAATATCTCACACAATCAATCATTTTCTTAGCATTTACTTTGCAACCACCATGATGTTTTCTCTGTGATCATGATCAGGCGATAAAGATGAGATGAAAGTATAGGCTTCATAAAAGCTTGAGATAATACTCCTCCAGTCCTTAATATAAGATCTATTTAACTAATTTGATTAGATTAAAAAATTTAGGTAAGTTAGTTAACTATAATAAATATGACATATTTTTCCTAAAATACCTTAATTATTTTCATTATATCTTCCTTCCCTCTCATATTTGATTATGGTTGAGAGAGTATTAATAGGGATGATTTGGGTAAAATTGATAGATATGAAAAATAAGTCTTGTATTTATGACTAAAATCAACTTTACAATTAGGTCCTATATTAAGGATCGGAGGAGTATATAAGTAATCTTACGGTAAAACGGGTTTGCCTAAAGAAATGAAAAGTTCCTTCAACATACTGTTCATCTCTTGCGTTTTTGATATACTTGTTGGATGCTAAGCTTTTCTGAGATAATAGTTGCGTAATGCACATCCTGCGGATTTGGCACCAATGAGGGCTGAGGGACTTTGGGCGTATCTAGAATACAGATGATTACTCTTGGTACCCACACGTAATTCGGTCACATAGATGGAATCAGATTTTTGATAGACAGCAAATGCAGATAAAGAGAGGAGAGAGCGTTTGTGTTTACTTGATATTTCAGTTAAGAGCAATCCACTCAGATATATCCTCAACCGTTTGTGTGGAGAAAAACTGTTCCCTCCTTAATAATTTTTCAAATAAACATAAAATAGGGTATTTTACTAATATGGACCCTGATCTTTCAGTAAATTATAACTGAACCCTATTTATTTTTTTTCCCAACAAGGGCCGCGGGGGCCAAAGAATATCGGAGTAATTGTAGGCTGTGCACTTTCCGAAGATGGATTCTGGTATGAGAAGGTGTGACCGTGGGTTTGAGGAAGGCTTTAGCAACGTCCGCGGAGGATACGACGACGGCGTCTTTGAAGCCTAACTTGAGAGATGCACAAGGAAGAGTGAGGAACAGGGCCTTTAAAGGTGAGTTTCCCGATGATAGATAGGCCATGGTTTCGGTCCCGGCGGCAGGTTATATCGGCAGCGACGGTAATGCCGGAAGAGGAGGAGGAGGAAAGGGAAGGGGATAAAGATAGCTAGCCATGGTATGGGAAGCTTGCATGGTTGAGAAATAGAGAAAGCAACAGAAAAAACAGGCCCATTGGCTGATCTATAAGTTATGCATTAAGTTAGTGGGCATAAGTTGGGCTCCTGCAGAGAAATAAAATTCCAAAAAAAATCAGGAAATTAGGCCCCCGTTTGGTACAAGGCATTACAACGGTGCTGGGATTGCTCATTTTATCATGATTGGTAGGAAGACTTTAGCAATCCTGCGACTTTGTAATACCACTCATTCCCCTCGTATTGGAAAATCAATCCTGCCAACGACGTCTTCCACCGATCCACAACATCCTTGCTCCGATCCCTTGTTTTCGACCTCTGAACAAGATCTGGCGACATATTCGCTGCAGCTACCGTACCGGACTACAAATAGTATGCTCTCTGTCATTGGTGAGAGAGAACGAGGAGCAGCGAGGAAGCAACACCGACGAATAAAATAAAATAGACAAACGCAAAACCAGAGACAAAATCCTTTAACTATGGCAATGTTGTCTGGGGACTGGGCTTGAGAAAGCGTAGGGCGAAGGTGGGTGAAGCTCATCAAAGAAGGCCACTGGTAACCATCGAGCAAAAGCACTGATCCCAAATTTTCCGAAATTTTCCAATCGTATCGGCGAAAATTGCCTTTTATTTTCAAATTCTGCGTATCTTGAGCTAATTACAATCACAAATGGCAACCAAGCTGCGGGTGTTTACTGGAGTACCATTGGCATCAACAACTACGTTGTGCATTTTGATTTCATCATCGCACCTGGGTTTGAAGTATTGGGGTTGAATGAAGATGGATGAAATAGTATTTTTTTCAATTAATAACTATTTATAAAATAAAATTAATAAGACCAGTCCTTTCATATATTACCTCACACCAAACATAATTTTAAAATCACATTCCTACTTCCAATCCCAACCGCATTCCCAATCCCTTATAAAATTCAATGCTTCAAATAGAACCGGAAAAACGAGTCAAGCCTGTCGGGCCGGTCCGTTTATGCCTGAAAATTATGAGAACCGAGCTTGAAATTTTTTTCCTCAAATAGAAAACAGGACTGTAGGGCAGAAGGTCGGCCTGTTCAGGCCCTTTTATAATTTTTTTTTGTTTTTTTACAAAAATTTGTGTAATTATAATATTATTAATTTTTTACATTATTAATGATATTTCAAATATTTAGTTATTATTATTTTAAAATTAAATTTCATAAAATGGTTTGATTTATTTAGTTTTAGACAATAATTTGTCCAATTAAATTTTAAAAAATGGGTTAATTTGGACTTTAATAATGATTTGATTTATATTATATGCATTGATATTTTTAAACTATATATCTTTGATAAGAGGGTATTTTTATACTTATATAACTTGTGATTCTATAATTTGAATTAGAAATTTATGAGTTAAACAGGCCGAAAGCTCATGGGCCAGCCCTAAGCTCGTTAGCTTAAAGACCGGATTTAACAAATTAGGTATTTTTGAAATTTTGGCCTTATAAGGTTAACCCTTTTAAACCTACCAGTCCTGCAGGACCGGCCCTGATTCCCACTGCTAGCTTCAAACGACTTCAATGGGCGGGCCAGCCATGCTGCTAAGCTTGAAATTAAATTGCAATAGGTTGGACATAGGTTTTTTTTTTGGTATGACCACAAATCATAGAAAATAATTAAAATATATAAAATAATTTTATATGATTTTGAAAAGAGTAATATTTAAATACATAACGTATCATCCACAAATAAATCAAATATTGATGTATAAACCATACATAATTCAACAGAGTTAATTACTAAATCACAAATATGATGAATTACTGTTCTTTTAAATGCAAAATGACATTGTTTAGACTTAGCAAAGGGGGGGGAAATGAAAAATCCAACTTGGTCGACTCATTCAAATTACCTCTTTACCGACCAATCAGATGACTATTTTACTGGTTCACTAGCCTGAGCAATCAACTCAGACCAAAAAAGAAGTGGCAGTGATTTGAAGATTCATGAAGATGAGATGAGAGGATGGTGTTGTTCCTCATCGGGTTGGTTGAATTTGGTGGGAGATTTAGGACCTCTGTACATTGCATAAACCCCCAACTGCACCGCTCCCAGTAGAAACCCGCTTCCGTTTGGCACCTTCATTTTTTGTTGCAATCCACACACACATATATATCCATCACTAATTAACTATATATATTTATAAATTAAATATTACCCCTATCCTTAATATAAGAGCTAGTTGACTAATTAAAGTATTTTAAAAAAATTAGTTAAAATGTACAATTACTATAGAACTACTTTGAAAAAAAAGATAAATATAAAAAAAAGAAAATGGATTAAAGTCTTAAAACCAAATTAAAGGTCAAACTAACTCTTATATTAAGAAACGAAGGTAATATATACCCAATCGATCAATTTTTTTTTTTGGAATAAGTATAGGTATCCTCCTATTGAAAGCAATTCATCAACTTAATTAACATACTACTATTACTTACCCCCAAGATCCAATCGCTTTCAAGGATGGCATAAAACAACCAAACGCCACCGTTTAAAAACATGCACAGTGAAAGTAAGAATGGCATATATTCCACGCTTTTCGTCGTCACCACTAATCTCTGCGCATTAATTCATAATTATTTCAGCTGTAAATATCAAACACTGATAATAATTACAAAATAATGACAAAAACAGGTAAATAAGTCATATAATGTGAAAAGCCCCACACAATATAGGAATTATGAAAAATTAGGGGCGAATATATATGACATGAAGAAGTGGACAAAAGGTTTTTCAAGCACGTGGTGGAATTAATTGTGCATAACAACGAAGCAAAAACGACCCACTATATCTCCTCCACTTATATCTGGATATCGTCATTAACCCTTCAATTATGCATATTACGATTCCTTCTTGGCCACAAATCTTATGTATCCCAGTGCCAATTTGTGCAAACAAATTAAAGTGGACCTCTTAGCCATTGTGAATGTGTGATATCCATATGCTTGCTTAGCTTGCACCTTGCCACATCAAAAATATCTCACGCAATCAATCATTTTCTTAGCATTTACTTTGCAACCACCATGATGTTTTCTCTGTGATCATGATCAGGCGATTGTATAGCATTATGCAAAAATCATTAATAAGACTTAATAAAGGTAATTAATCTTATATGCACGTATCTTGATGAAGTTGAAAGTTAGAAGAGAAACGTGTGGTGTTTGGAAGAAGGAAGGAAGATTGAAGATAAGAGATCATATGGTTACTGTAGACATACCAGGGCAGCTAGAGGAGAGCCGTACATGAGAATATTTAAAGCAGCACCCATAATTCCGACGACATCAATCCGAACTTCTCCGTGCAACGCTATCTGAGTAAATACTATGGCCACTCCTAAGAATCCCACATCTAAGAGTCCAACCAGAATCCCAGTTTTGGCCTGTGCTAATCTCATTAATTAATTCTTTACCCCCTAATTTGATATAAATATATGATCAATAATGGTAGATTTCAATGGCTTACTCTCATCTTGATCGGAGCATATATAAGAAATACAATTATGTAGGCGGTTTCCACCACAACCCCGAAGCCGTTGACGGTGGCCACAAGGTATTCTCCGGTCTTCATCACTCCATAGTAAGTCCACAAGGACGAGTTCAGCAATGTGCAGATGTAAGGCAGACTTTCAAACTCTTCGGTAGATCCATGCTTTATTATTCTCCAGAATGTCGGCCTGCAATTTACAATTAAATCATTTGGCAGTGCATTTCATTAATTTTGCTCAACTTAATTATTGGATTCCAACTACACTGGATATGAACAGATCATTATTAGATTGTATGCAGAAGCAGGAAGTAGGAGCCTTACACCGGAGAAAGAAACATGAGAACTGAGATGATATTTCCTGCAACCAAAACAGGAGATGAGTAAGTATATATGGTCATAAAAATTAGGCACATATGTGTGTGTGTGTGTGTGTGTGTGTGTGTGTAGGAAAGTGCTTGATAGGAGAAAGAAAATGCTATTTTGAAACCTATAACCCCAACAAAGAAACTCGGTTGCGCCATGTTTGGGAACAAAGAGAGTGAGAAGGAAGAGAGGGCTTCTTTTTAAATAACAAAAGCAAGTTACCATTCAAGGAAATGGTGATAAATTGAAGCATGGCCATAATTGGCAGATACAGTAATAAACAGTGGCCATTTTATATTATTTTGTCCGATGTGAACGTGATTATTAGGCAGTAGCAGGTCGTGGGCCTCTCTGCATATGCGTGGTTATGGAGAAAGCCCCAACACATTGGTTAAGCAGATGGTTTGAAAGAGACACACACACGAGATTTTTTCAAACGAATGGTCATATTTGAATTAATGTGTAAGATATTAAATGAATGAAAAGTTGAATAAACTGACACATATTTTTGTAGAAATTTGATCGAGAAACAAAACTAAAGGGAGGAAGAAAAAAGAAATATAGGAGTATCTGTTTCAAAAACCGAGGTAGTCCCACCAGGGAAGCCAAAAGCTGACACGCATGTGCCTGCTAATATAGTGGCCTTGGAGTGGGATCCATTCATAAGCCCAAAGCAACTTCAACTTGTATGCTCCATTAATTCTGCACTTTTTACATGATATATCCCCACTCTCTCCAGCTTCATTATATTCTTTATTTGATCCTGTAAATACTTTTTTGTTTCAATACAAGTTATCTCTCCTTTGTGTTTAATCAATGTGGCCCGTGAAGAAGACAATGGAAAAGGAACCTAGGAACAAACTAAAAAACACATAAATAAATTGGGGTTGTAGAGACTCGTATATAAGATTCACACCAAGCATGTTTTAAGCATATATGTAATTCTCAGAATTTCACGGCTGAGGGTTGGAAGAATTAATGAAGAATGGGTCGTGGAGGAGAGGAGATCACCGATCAAAACGTAAGCTGAGTTTGAGTAACATGGGCTCTTTCGGCCCTTCATAGTCATCACTAAACGATCAGCCCAAGCTCCATTCAGGCCGATCGAAAATCCAAAAGTGATTGACCTAACACGAAATACAATATTGACAAATGAGGCCCAACCCAGTTCCACTCTTAGTATTCCCATCGAGAAGATGATTCCGTAGCAGAGAATCCATAAAACTTCAAAAAGGAAGGTCTATTGGTCCCGCCCCTAAATCCTTAATCTTCCCTAAATTCACTTGACAGTGCCCAGGACAGTTTTGGGAGAATACATCGCATTCAGTGAACAACAATCGAAAACAAAAATGGTTGACGATTGTACACAGTTACACATCCAATACCGTTGACCTCTATAAACATATACAACTTATACAACCCTATCTAGATATCTACCTCTTCTTAGGTACAAAATGAACAGCGTCATGTGTACCACAATCATCATTGGTATACATATAGCAGTAATTAATGAACCATCCATGAAAATGTCTCTCAAAACTACACTCCTATTTTCAGAACAATATTTAAATTGTGGTTCTTATTTGATTGTTTTTTTGGTTCTCATGTGGACACACTATTTGGAACACCTCTACATGTAACGCCAGGTTCTGAGTTAGGAGCGAGCAGCTCATAAGGCAACACTCCGGCACCACATCGGTTCCTCATTGTCCTGTCACAGTTCCTCTTGTCAATCTCCTTATCTATCTGCATCATCTTGGCTGAGAAACCGTAGAAAGCCTCCACCATCTCGGCATCACCGGTCCAGATTGACGGTTGCTGCCGCTCACCGAGGTACTCCTCGTCCGGTGAGTGGGTGGACAGAGTATCAACCACAGCCATAAATTTGGAAGCTTGCAACAGGCTAGATATGGCATTAAGGAAGTATTTCTGAGGGTCTGCTAGGAAACTGGCATATTCTGGGTCACTCTCTTCCGGGATTAGTCTTCTCATCATCGGAGGCCGATTGGGCACGTACCCTCCATAAGGGTACTGCCCAAAGTTAAGAGCAGCGTGCTGTGCAGAAGCGTTCCAAATCAAGGTTGTGAGGATAGAGACGAGGTCGTCACCTGTGTTCAATGGTGGCCACCAAGGTTCGTCCTTGAGGTCAGCATGACCCACGTTGATGGACTCAAAGTACCAAGCTTGAAGCTCCTTGTCCTGAGCCACAAGGTTAGGGTCAGGGTAATAATGGTTCACATAGGTGCGAACCCAGTTTTGTATGGCTGACCAGATCATCAGCCCATCAGCAGCATAAGGGTAGTCTTCTATGAGCAGCCTCAGACCATGAGGTTGAGTTGGATCAGGAACTGCCATTCCCCTGCAATCAGGCAACAACACCAGAGTGCTTTTAATTACTACTCAGAATATACAAAATATGTTTTATGTCTGATACAAGAAGTATATATTATGATTTACCTGCGGATGAGATCAGCAGGGAGGCTCTCCATGTCAAAGCGCCATAGGTTTTTGTAAGCAGCAGAACTGATTTCCATGCAGTAGCGTCCAGGCGTGAAGCAAGACTCGATAATTCCATCTGCGTTGATCAAACTTTGACGAGCCAAAGCATTGATCTCTAGTGTGTATCTCATGTGAGGATCCAATAGCTTGAATATAGGATGCATCGCGCTTAATTGCCTGTGTGCTGCCAATATAAACGGCTCCATGACCGCATGTGTCCGTAGCCTATACAAAATTTACCATCCCCAGGTTAATTCTCAAGGTCAAAATTATCAGCATGTGAAGGAGTTGTTGTAGAAAGAACAGAGCTTTCAGGCTTTGCTTACCAATGGTTAACAAGTTGATGCACGCCGGCGTCATTGGAACAGACGTGGGCCTTAGCAAGCTGCCACATCCAGGTGGTGGTGGCGTCAACCGGCGGTGTGACTACGCGTTTTGACCGGGAACTGGGTCCGGCCGGCGGGAGACTGAGCTCAATAGCAATGGGCTTGAGAGTGCCCATGGGAGTCAAGAAGAAGATGGTTCGGGTAGCGTAGGATTTTCTACCATCAAGGGCATTGATCCCATCAAGAAACGGAAGGTAGATATCGTGATAGTCTATGATGAACAGCTTATCTTCATCTATTGCCTGCAAAGTTCCCACTCAGGAAATTTCAGTAATTGTCACATAATTGGATCTATGAAGAAGAAGGAAACAGAGTTTTGAAGTGAAAGACGAGGATACCTGTTGAACAGTCATGCCATTGAGATGACCCAAAATGTGTTCCTCTCTGAGGGCAGACTCTTGAGGGCCATAAACTTGAGGGTCAAGCTTGCTGACGGGTGGGAAAACCTTGAGCTTCTCAATGTTCACAGGGTTGATTCCTGCAATTGCTTGACGGGCAAATTCGTCATCTCGCAGCCACGCAAACTTGTCCTCTGCACGTTTAGCATACGGAGAAAAAACATTACTTTAATCCGCTAAGAAAGTGGATCACTTTTGGCTCATTAGTCATTATTATATCCACACCACAAAACACTCTTTTCACTCAACATTCACATGTGAAACATTTTTTTTTCCCCTTGATAGATGTGAAACAATAAAAGTTAGCTATTTTGTACATTGGCTGCGCTTGATGATATATTATTAATAATAAAAGTTACATGTTCACTCGTGATGCATCCATCAGTCATCTTTTTCAGGCCACGTCAAGTGCGTTAAAGATCCAATCTTTTATTGACCCCACAGTCCCCACTAACAAATGGGCACGTTAACCAAAACAAAAAGAGTTCTAATTATAAAACAAGCTTTACTATTTGCTAGATTTGGACAGAAATTGAAAAATATTCCATGATGGGGTAGGAATAACAGAGAGGAAAGTGGTGGTACTCACTGGAAATAATCTTGGGAGTGTCGTACTTAAGAAGTCCCTGACTGGATTCATGGATCTTTCTGACCAAAGGGATTTTCTTGAGAACTTCATCTTGCAAACCCAGTTTGATGAGAAGACCCTCACTGTACAATCCATCAACGTCTGAGAATTCATTGAAGTCTTTGTTATTTGCAGAGAGGCTGGCCTTGAGCCCAGGAATCAAGTTATGAAGCACTGCCTTCAACCTCTTGATTGTGAATGTGTTCTGCTTTGACTCCTCAAATCGCTCATCTCTTGGAACGTACATTGGAAGCGGCTTCTCCACACGGCTCTCTGCATTCAGATCTGCACCAGACGAAGCCGAGTTTACTCAAACTTGAACATTCTAACAATTTTAAAGATTGATTAATCAAAACACGATGATTACGTACTTGTCTCTGTAGGGAGGCGGCCAGTACGACATCGTCTTGGGTAAGGATATTTTTCTGAGCCTCCAAGAATTGGTCTAGCGAGGTCCGAGCCTTTGTCTGGATTGCCCAGATCATTGTAGGGGGCAAAGTCATATATTCTGTCTGATAATTTCCTAACACCTGAGCCGTCACCTCTTAGATTCCGCAGTTCCTTCTCTCTCAGTACTCTTAGCCCAGCTGGTGTCTCATGAGGTAGATATGGCTGCTCAAGTGAATCAGAACCAGAATCTATTTATCAGATTATATTTCTCCAGTAATTACTAATTAATAATGACTAAAAACTATCAGCTCCAGAAGAATAACATTATAGTATTGTTGCGAATTTATTCCAGCAAACAAAAACAAGATATCTCTCGTCTTTTTTTCTGTCTGAAATATTGAGGTGAGCAAAGGCAATTCTGTCGGTGGCTGATATTACGTCAATATTGAATTAAGCTCTTTGGCCTCCGCATGACACAACATGAATTTCCAAAGGGAAAGATGTTTTTTTTTTTTTTCCTCATGTGATCATTTTTAATGAAAATAATATTTCACAATAATTTAGCCGCTATTTTAAAAATTACAACAAGCACAAGGATTGTCTCTGAGTTCAATGACAACTTGCAAATTCTAAGGATTTATTAAATAATTAGTATAAAGTAAATTAAAATCAAAGTTTTGAAGACTTTTCCGTATAGGTGGCATGCAGAGTTGCCCACCATCCCACTGGCTGAATAATTGGAAAACAGACAAGAATAAATATTTTCCTTTTCAACTCAGTATTTATTTGTCCTCTCGGAATTTTCAAGAGGAAGATAAAAATTGCTTTGGAAAGTTTGACCTTTTCAACCCGAAAGAAAGAATTAAAACAGATAAGCAACTTAATTAGGTGCATCCCTTTTCTGGGGCCCTGTGCAGATTCAATTCTTCAAAGTATGATAACGAAACACCCCCCCAAACAAAATAAAACGCCAGAACAAAGAAAAAAAGAATAAAAAAAAGTTTAACAGGACATCACTAGAGAGATTTAGATTACCTTGTTGGAAAAAAATATCCTTTTTCCAGGATGATCTTTCTTGGCTTGAACCCAGGAGTTACAGGGGAAATGAACAGGACCACAAGCAAATCCTTCTATGGTTATGCTTTCCATGAAGAACTCTTGCTGGTGTTTGTTCGTCACTGTAATAGCTCCTGGTTCTCCAAAATCGGAGTCCACCATGAACTCGGCTGTGTAATTAACTCTCTCTGCTTTCACATTCAGTTTCTTTGACCAGTCTTTCAGCACAGCTTCATTGCTCTTCTTTGGGGCTTTCGTTTCTGCACAATCAAACACAACAGTCATATTTGTTTGGTGTCCAGAAAGTTATTCTTGTGACCATATTTGACACACCTAGAAGAAGAAAATAATTCCTGACACCCCAGAAAAATCGTTTGGGAAGTTGGGTGTGATCAGGATTCAACCTACGATCGGAATTCGGAAACCCAGAATATGATTATGGTTGAAACTTTCTTTGCTACGGTTTTCTGACAAACCCAGAAGAAGGAAGGCAAACAAAATAGGAAAATCTCTCAGAAGGTCGCAATTTTCAAGGAATTGCTACCGTTTCAGACATGACAAGAGAGCGAGAATTTCAAATCACAAAAACGATCATTATATCCGTACAAGCGTTTCTGAAAAAACCAGAAACCAAAAAGATGACAAGAAGAAAACTTACTTGCGTCAATCTCAGTGCTGACAAGTTCCAAAACAACATTCCTGCCTATTCGGTCAGTGATGGCATCCAAATGCTTGACAACGGTCTCCTTAAAGTCCTCTTTGATCTTGTTCCTAACAGTCACTACAGCTCTAACCTTGAATGTCACTGCTTTCTCAGCAGGAACAGAAGAAGATGATGATGATGATGATGAAGAAGACGAGGACTTGACCAAATCCTCACTGATGGCTGCCACGGTATTTTTCTTCACAGCTTTTCTCAACCTCACTGCTCGTCTATTCTTCTCCAAAGGAACCGCAAAAGGCCTCTGCTGAAAACTATGGCCAAGGAGCAATTTTGACGAAGAATCAAATGAAGATCTCTCGATCAAAGAAGCACCCATGATTTCTTTTGCCAGGGCCATCTTTCGTTCTTCCCCTCAGCCTTATTTGCTCTTGTGGGTTCTGACAACAGAGTTTGGAGAGAAAGATAGAGAGAGAGAGAGAGAGGCGCAGAGATGATGGTGGCTCCAGTGGGTGTCCGTGAGATGGTGGGAATTGTGAGAGTGGCTTTTTTATTGCATTTATATATATACAGGGAAAGTGAGGAAGAGAGAATAGCATGAAACTCACCGTCCAGGCGTCCACACGTTTTTCAATAAAAAAAAGTCCCTGAAAATTTTCCCCTGTGAATCTCTCACTCTGCCTTGCTTCATATTGATTTGTGATAGGGAAACATATTTCATTATTAATTACTTATGACTTTGTTTCCCTTGTTTTATTTGTTGCCATATCATAGAGACTTCAAAAATCAAAACATATGGGCTGCCGAGTCAAAACTCAAAACCGAGCGTCAAAGTATGAAACGCGGTTGATGGCAAAGTGGGAACCCCAGGCGAAAGTGCGTTGCTGCCTTAAAATGACAATTGTACCCCCACCTCTTCTTTTCACTTACTTACTCCTCCTCTCCTATTTATAGGACAGAGAAGATTTTTTTATTTATAGGATGTTGAGAAATTTTTTTTTATGAATATATAATTTCATCTTTCATTTATTATTGTATTGATTTTGTTTCCATGAGGTATAATATATATTAAATAGGGATAAAGTTAAAAAGTTGTTGAATTTTAAATTAGAGTTAATGAAGTTTAAGATTTTTTTTATCTGTGTAAAACATATTGAAAGTGACCTATAAATAGAGCCATAAGAGTATAGTACTAGAAACTTGACTCGCTGATATAAATATGTCACAATGTGTAGTAATTTTTTTCAAAAATATCATAATTAATTTTGAGATTTTACCAAACATTTAATGACACTCGAAAAGGCAATTTACATTTAATGAAGGGCATGAGAAAAATTTTTAATAAATAAATAAAGCAGACATGGCCACATGAATAGTACTCCTCCGGTCCTAATTATAAGACCCAATTGACTTATTTGAGGAGATTAAGGAAGCAAGTTAAGTTGGTTATTTATAATAAATAAGTGTTGTTATTTCTAAAATATCTTTGCTAATTAAGTATATTGGCTAAAACTATCATTATTAGAAGGATTATCTTGGAAAAAAATACATAAATATAAGAGAGAAAATGGATTTGGTCTTATAATTAGGACCAAATAAAAAGTCAAATTGGGTCTTATAATAAGGACCGGAGGAGTATTTTTTTTTATATTTAAAATGAAGAAAAGACTTCCTAAGTTTCCTTGTATATGGGAAGCAATAAGGAATGGAGGGATATATTCTAGCACGTTAAATTATTTTTCTTCAATTCACCTTTGAGGAGAAATGGGTAGCTTCTAAAATATGTAAAACATCTTTGAATTTAATTTAACAGTGTTCTGCAATGTAGTGTATAACTTTTTTAACGGATCTATTGAGTTACCGCTCTTGTCCAGTCATCCTATTTATGAGGTCAGAGAAGAAGAAATAATTTTTCTATCCTAATTATAAGTCATGTCATTAATTTTTTATCAAGGTGAAAAAAATGTCATTATTTTTTTTATCATTAGTTTTCCTTTTACTCCTCATTAAATGATAATATGCTATTCTAAAATTTGCGTTTTGGATATGTCAGTATCGTGGAATATCTGTGAGACATTTTTTTTTGGGATGTGATTTTGTTGTCCCATTTCTTTCTTTAAATGCAGCTGTGTGTTCATGGAGATGGTCGTATTTTGTATTAAGGACCAAAGAAAACTTTTAGAAAGCATTTTATATTGAGAATCGAAAAGAGTATAATGCAAAATTTATACCAAAGTCCAAATATGTAAATCATGATAAAATTAAGTTACCATTTTTTTTTCTTCAATGTAATATAATGTGCGAGATTCCAGTTGAGTTCGTTGCCTAATTCATTTTCTCTAGTAAAATTATATATTGCCTTGGCATTTATGCACGCAGAGGATGGGTTAGGTGATGTAGAATATTTCCTCCGATCATTTGTGTAGATAGGAGTTGTCTGTACTAACGGGAATTAAATCTAGCAAAAGGAGCTAGTTTCTCACAATATAGCAAACTAATATTTGAATCCTTGTTGGGAGAGATGCCTATATTTAGTACTCAATAGTACCTTAAATAAGATTACCTACAATAAAAGGATACCTGTACTTTAAGGGAAAAAGATATGAGTAATATCTTGATTCTTATGATCTTAAATATAAATTACATTGTAAGAACTGTTGGAGCATTGATTACTTTATTTTAAATACATATATTTCTAATTTTCAATGAGAAGACAGTGAAAGTATATATTTGTGGAATTTAGGGTATTTACTAGGAATATATATACTACCTCATATCCTTAATAGCTAAATGACTAATTTTAAAAGATTAAAAAAATTAGTTAAATTTGTTATTTATAATAAATGTGTATTGACTTCTTTTAATTATCGTTATTCAATTATGCATATTGGAACTATACTTTGGTGGAAATATCTTACAATCAATAACAATATTTTTAAAGACATATTATAAATTTGAAAGATAAAATAGATTGATGTTTTATATTTAGGACCCTTAACTAACTCTTATATTTTAGACCAAAAGAAGTATTTTTTTTGGGTCAAAAGATATATATATTCATTAATTCAAAAAATAGGGTTATCTTTTCGCAGTTTAAACCTTGCACAGGCCAAAGAAAAAGAAAAAACGGGCATCATGATGGGTTTTCCTAAAATGACCCGACCCAACTCAAATTTGAATTAACTGAAAGTAATTAATAAATTGTCAAAAAAATAAATGTTATAATTTGAACCGATACCATTTGTATATGTCTTGTACAATTAGTAAACCATTTAATCAAAGCATTAAGTAACTGCTCCGTCCATCCTATTTTTTATTAGTATTATTTCCTGGGCCATGAACACAACAAAAGGTTGACTAAATTAGAATTGGAAATTTTAACAAAATATTTATTAATATATATCCACCAAACCACTATAACCTAAAAAGATGCACACAATTAGTTAAAGAAATAAGTATTTGTCATTATATTATTGATTCCTTCCCAGAAGCAAAAGGATTGATTAAGGAAAAGTAGAAAATACGTAACTAACATTAGAATGAACTAAAAATCTACAATAATGGATTCAAATATAAACACTCCCTAACCAAAAAGAGAAAAATAACAATCCCTTTTGTTCACCGCCACTTTTTTTTTTTTTACACACAAAGATCAAAGCAGAAAAAATGTAACAAAAAATGGCTTATAATATATATAAACATGTGTGTGTGTGTGTGTGTGTAACAACCAACCGGTGCTAGTGGGGGCACATAGTACAATCACATCATAGACAGGATTTGAAGATTTTGAGTGCTGGAGACAGTAAGCTTTCAACAACATTAACCTTTGTTTGGTTCAAATTCTGAGTAACCCCACTTTGTGCAATATACAATTATACATACTTTAATAATTTGTTTTAATTTTCAGATTAAAGTCCAAGCTCACTCATTTAGATTTAGTGGACTCTTTCTTCGTTATTCTATAACCAAAAACATACTTAATTAAAGCATATTTAAGGCGTGGGGGAATCTTTTTTATTTCTTCCCTACCTTAATTAACAAAATAGTTTTCATTTACTCCACATATCTTAACTTGTCCCTGCCCTCCTCTATGATTGGCTTTTCTCCACTGCTATGTGGTGTTATTGTTTCGTCAGCAAACTTAATGGATGATGCAGAAAATTTTATCTTTTAAATAATACTCTCCTAATCTTAAATATAAAGCTCATTTTATAATATATTTAAGAGCAGGAGAGTATATAAACATGATAGCCGCCAGTTTGGCAGCCAAACAGGTTGACCTGTATATGTAAATATATGTTTCGTTTAGCGTGAACTGGGAAGGTACGAGATTGCTTCGTTGGTTTTTGGAATCACATCGTTCTCTTTCTGCTACGTGAAGTCAGGGACTTAAAAAGGAGGGATCATTTGGATAAGACCATAAGAATTATAACTATTGAGCAGTCAAACGCAGCCCCCTTGTTATATATGTATGTCACGCTTACTAGTACAAATCTCCAAGGTACCAAGTCTTAGATTTGGAAGAAAGTTGCTGGTCAGGAAAAAAGATTTGGAAGAAAGTTAGGCTGCTTTGTAGAAATTCATCATATCAATATACTCCTCCGATCCTTAATATAAGACCCATTTAACTAATTTGATTAGATTAATGAAGTTAGGTAAGTTAGTTAATTGTAATAAATATGACACGTTTTTCCTAAAACACCATAATCATCTTTCTCAATACCCCCTCTCCTTCTTCTACTTGATTATAATTGAGGGAGTATCCATAGGGGTAATTTAGGGATTATTGATAAATATGAGAAATGGGTCTTATATTTAGGACCAAAACTAACTCAATAATTGGGTCCTATATTAAGGATCGGAGGAGTAAAACAAAAAATACATAACACATGAAATAATATGACTGCCAACTTTAGAGGTTAACGTAAGTGGTAGAGACTGTCATCCCTTTAAAAACTGATTAGGAGTTTGAATATTAATTTTTATTCGTAGTACAGTCCTAATTAAGTAGGAGGAAATTAAGGATACTTTTGGTTTGTCCTAAGAAAAAGAAATAACATGACTCATTTCTTACCACATAGTGCAATTATGACAAGATATTCATAAAATAAATATTATTTTGAAAACTGAAACATTTTATTAAGATTTAATTTCTTCAATTTATCATAAATATGTATATCGAAAAGTGCTTCTGTATTCTTACAAACAACTTTTATGATTCTCTTGCTTCTTTTTTTTTTTTTTTTAAACTTGCAAAGTTGGAAAATTTTTATTGGATGTCTGAAGCCTTAATTTATGAGGGTGTATCATGGGAGGCGGCGACTACGATGGGAAGAAATTAATATACTTATGCTGTGTAAAAAGCATATTATAAAACTCACAACGTTAAGCAGTAGCTTTGATAAATACTAGGATTATATTATAGCCGTGCCTATTAAAAAAAATTACGGTGCGTAATTATTAAATTTTCAGAACAAAACATCCGAAATTTTGGCAGAAGAGTAACATGAAATATCAAAACATATATTGGAATTTTTAAAAAAAAAATACTGAATATACATGCAGATGTAGACATTGGCACATTAAGGGTGTGTTTGGATGAAACCAAACCGTGGTTTGGAAAAGTGATTCTGGAGAATAGATTCTGGAAAAAATAGATTCTGTGAAGAATAGATTTTGTAAAAAAGTGATTCTGAGAAGTGAGAGTGTTTGGATAGTTGTTATCAGAAGCACTTTTTATATATACAAATTACTAAAAAAAAGACATAAGTTAATATGATAATTACAGAAAAAATAGATTTTATGATATATTTTAATTTGAAGAAATAAAATTGTTAATAATATGTTTTTTACCAACATAATTAATAATACATAAGATAATATAATTAATAAATAATTAATGTCTATATATATTTATAAAATATAAGATTAAATATATTTATAAAAAAATATGTTTATAAAAAAAATAACAAGATACATATCATATAGGCCCTCATACTCTCCCTTTTTTCTCCAAAAACAAAAAAATTTTGCTTTTTCCAAAACCATGGTTTTGGAGTCAAAACCATGGTTTTGACCCAAAACCATGGTTTTGGTTTTTGGAGAGGCTGTTTGGGTAGCATTTTCCCCAAACCATGGTTTGGGTCCCCAAACCATGGTTTGGGGTGCTATCCAAACAGAGCGTTGGACTGCCAGATTCGTGGTCATATTAATTACACGACATAATGGATCGGTGCCCCTGGCCCCTTTTTAAAGATGTGCGTGCAATAATGCACTACAAGATATTTTTTTATTGGGAAAATCCAAAAAACTACCTATGAAATTTTAAAATTTTAAATAAAAAATCACCACAAAATATATTGGTATTTGCTTTTTAAATGTAGTTTATTACTATTAAAGTGTAGTAAATAAAACTAATTTAAAATTTTAAAATTCAAGAGGTATTTTTTTTAGAACTCTCTTCTTTTTTTTCATCGCCAAAATAATATCTATAAATATCTATACTTGTTAAGTGCCCGTGCTGGTGCTGCTAACAAATCTTGCTGAAGAGATAAAGCGCAGTTACATAATTTTTATATTTTGAAAGGGATTAGTCATTTGCTGCTTGATGAGGAATATTCTCAGTACATAAAAATATATACTCCTCCGGTCCTTAATATAAGACCCATTTAACTAATTTGATTAGATTAATGAAGTTAGGTAAGTTAGTTAATTGTAATAAATATGACACGTTTTTCCTAAAACACCATAATCATCTTTCTCAATACCCCCTCTCCTTCTTCTACTTGATTATGATTAAGGGAGTATCCATAGGGGTAATTTAGGGATTATTGATAAATATGAGAAATGGGTCTTATATTTAGGACCAAAACTAACTCAATAATTGGGTCCTATATTAAGGACCGGAGGAGTATATATTAGGTGATCATTGGGGGAAAGATTAATTGATGATGAGGAATTAATTTTAATATATTTAATTAAAGTAAAGTATACAATTTACAACTAACAACTTCATCAAAAATCATTAAGCTAGGAGTCTATGATCGATTTTCATTTGAGACTATCTCAAAATAAACGATAAGGCCCTGGCATGGTAATGAGAAATCATGCTTCTCTCTTTCTATAAATGTTTACATTATTTTTTTTATGTATTTTAAAATAAATCCAAATTTTTTTAACAAGATTAAATGCGTATATAAAATTGGGTTCCTAGTTAATTAGTAGTTACTGTACAAATACTGTTTCCACTGAAACTTAATTAATGCATTTTTAAAAGCATTGCGTGTTAGTTGCATAGTATCTATTCTAAAATATATATGTATAATAAAAATCATATTAAATTCCCATGGTTTTATGGTGCTGTTGTATTTTAAAAAATAATATATATTGCAAAAATGCTACTTAAAATATATTTTTTTAAATATATTGAAAATAATTTGATTCATTAACCATTTTATATAGGGTTAAGGTGTATACAGTAGCCCAAAGTATTTTCTCAGAAGCATCCAATACCCTAAAATATTCTGTGGTACAATCAACACCTTGAAATATTTTTTTAAGTACATCTGGCACTTTGAAGTATTTTTTTGATACATTCAACATTCTAAGGTCCCGTTTGGAACAAAACATTAAAATAAAGGATAAGGACAACGATTGCAATTGAAAAAAATTATTAAAAAAATATTTAGTATGATTAATTAACTGTTACACAGAATTACACAAACCTATCTATGTGGGATTAGGGAGTACTTACATGGGATTAGACAAACCCATCCATATGGGATTACGAAGTACCATGTCATGATACTCTCTAATCCCATATGAATGGATTTGTCTAATCCCATGTAATTTTCTTAATCTCAATCCCAATCCTTACCCCTCATTTTTAATGTTTTATACCAAACAAGACCTACAGCATTTCTTTTAGATGCATTCAGTATTTAAAAATATCTTTTGGTGCATCTAGCAAGAGGCCAAAAAATTATCTAGGGTGCTGATATTTAAAAAAAATAGTTCAAAGTGCTTAACGTAGTTTAACCCTTATACATATTACCAAAACTCTTTTGATGCTGGACCAAATGCATAGGCTTTGGAGTCCAATTCAAATCGAAATTGGAATTGGCCGTACGATTATTTTCATAAAATCTACAGTGAACAAGCATATACAGTATTAATGGTGGAAATAGATGACAATATTAATCCCTTAAGGAAAAGAAAGGGCATGATGAGACGACCATAGTCCATAGTATTGCCGAAAGAATATGAAACCATGTTCTACAGAAATAAATTATCAATATTAAACTAAGCTCATGGATATTGTTAATGTTAAAAAAATTTAGATCTTTTATCGTCATACTCTAATAAATTAAAATATAACAAATGAGAAAACATCCTGCATATACTTGTATTATTATTTTTCCTACATGTGATTGACTTTGCTATACATAAGGCATTGAGTTTGAAATTTTTGAAATATGAAGGGAAATAATTAAGGCAAGTTGGGGAATTAGAAGACGAAAATTGTGAAATAAGAATACGCATCTTTTTTTGTTTGGTGAATAAGAATTCATATCTTTTGGTAGATGAAGACTTCCATTTCGAGCGTTCCCCATTGGTCAACATTTTTTTGGGCCATCAAAAATTGGTCAACCCGTGAGAGGAGCGTGCGCACTTTAAACTACACCAACGAAAAGAATCCTCACAGTCACCGCAATTTTCGACTGAATTATAATAATACTTATCTGGTCGTTAATATAAAATTTATTTAACTAATTTAATTAAATTAAAAAAATTAGATAAGTTAGTTAATTATAAGAAATATGACATGTTTTTCTTAAAATATTATGAGCATCTTTTTTAATATCCTCCCTCCATATTCTACTTAATTATGGTTGAAGGAGTATTAATAGGAGTAGTTTAAAAAAAATGATAAATATGATAAATAGATCTTATATTTAAAATAAAAATCAACTCAATAATTAGGTCCCATATTAAGAACCGGAAGAGTACTACATACGTGTCACTCCTGACACATGCATATATTGTAAAAATTATTATTCATTTTCAATAAGACAAAAATTTAGATCAAATTATTTATATCCATCACATATGCTTTTTATATCATACTTTTTCATGTGAGATTTTTATTTTATCAATGTGCATTTTTATTTTAACAAAAGTTCAATTTGATTGGAGAAGTTGATGTTAATAAAAATCAACATTATTTGACAAAAAAAAATTTTGGTGACATATTTAACAAAAATGTTGTTTGCCTTCATTTGCAACTCAATATTTCATAAATTAGAAATTCACATTTAATATATAAAAAAAAAGCAAATGAAAACTCTTAATATGTGAAATTATAATTTGGGACACTCAATTTGAAAAATGACAAATAAATACCCGGTCTCATATTACAAATATGAAATTTTAGTGAAATATCTGAAATACCCTTCAACCAAGTCATGATTTGGTCTGCTGAAATTGTCATTCACTAAAGTGAATTTGTTATTTTTTACAGTTAACTTATCATTTGGCATACCCTCAACCAAGTTGTGATTTGGTTTATTAAAGTTATTATTCGCTAAAGTGAACTTCTCATTTTCTATAGTTAACTTGTCACTTGGTTAAAGAGTATTTTAAATATTTTACTAAGATTTCATATTTGTAATATCAGATCGGGTTTTTATTTGTTGTTTCTCAAACTAAGAGTTTCAAATTATAATTTCATATAGTAAGAGTCTTTATTTACTGTTTTCGTTGATATAAATTTTCGTAGAGTCGAGAAAATAGGTCGAACCCGTTAGGCCGGCCTGTTTATATCATGAAATTATAAAGGTCGGGTTTGATATTTTTCTTTTTAAATAAAAAATAAACTCTAGAGAGCTGGCCCTGGAAGGCCAAGGGTTTAAAAAGGCCAACCCCGGAGGGCCGCGGGCCGGCCTTTTTAAGTCATTTTATAATTTTTTTTGTTTTTTAAATTTTTTATATAATTTTAATATTATTAATTTTTTATATTGTTAACAATATTTCAAATATTTAGTTATTATTATCATTTTAAAATTAAATTTAGTGTTAGACAATAATTTATTCAATTAAATTTTTAAAAAAGGGTTAATTTGGACTTTAATAATGATTTGATTTATATTATATGCGTTGATATTTTTAAACTATATATATATTTGATAATAGAGTATTTTTATACTTATATAACTTGTGATTCTATAATTTGAATTATAAATTCATGAGTTTCAACAATAATGTTTCTCATATTAAAGTAAAATAATAGCTAGATTGTACAATTTAAAAGTAAAATTCTTATAAAGAAGAAAAACTTAATATTTTTATTACGAAAGAAAAGCATACTTATAAAGAAGAGTAATTAATTATAGTGATGATGAAATTTCAAAAGATTAATGATAGTGTTTATTTATTGCACAATTGCACTATAAATAAAACTTTTGGATATTGTTATCTTGTTAATGAATGTTTTAGATATTCTTGAATGTTTATGGATATTTATATATGATGATATTTTATATTTGTGACTTAGTTTTATTTATATTTATGTCTTTTATTTAATAATTTCATTGGTTTATTTTTATTTTTTTATAAAAGTTATGATAAATATAAAAAATAGTTTTTTTTTCAAACGGGCCAAAAACCCGCGGGCCGGCCCTGAGCCCTGTAGCTTAAGGGCCGGGCCTAGCAAATTGGGATATTTTTAAAACTTCAATCCTGGAGAGTTGGTCCTTTTAAGCCCGTCAGCCCTGGAGGGCCGGGCCGGCCCTGATTTCCATCTCTACCGTTTCCTAACCAAAAAAAGAAAAAAAACTCCTTTTGGTTCAACTTATAAGATTTTAGTATAAATTACAAATAAAAGTTTATAATTAAAATCAGAAGAGGTAGTAGTTACTTGATAATGATAATCATCAACACATACCGCGTTAATGACAAATTATAAATATTCTAACTCTTTTTTTTTTAATTATATTCTTTTGATTCTAGTTCAATGACACATATTAATATATTATATTCTTTTGATTCTAGTTACAATTTTTTGATAACATGCTTTCACTGAAGCTAAAAAAATATTTAATTTTATTAGTTTTATTTTTATTTAATATATTTTGATATATACATTTCAATAAAATATTAGTATACAAACAATAATAAATATAGGGTAAAATAATATATTAAAAATTTAATGACGCGGCTCTCTATTTTATGAAGAAGATGAAAAGAGTATCAAGTGCAGTTACATGCGCGCGCGTGTGTGGGTATGGGTATATGCAGTTACACCAGGAGTGTTTGGTAGCATTTAAAAATACTTTTTAAAAATATTTTTTTATAAAATGAAACAAATTTTTTACATATTTATTTTATATGCTGTAAAAGTATTTTTAAAACTATGGTTTTGATTTCATCCAAACACTCTTTTACTCTCACACAATTTATTCAAGGTGATTTGAATATGAACGAAAGAAAAGGACGACACCTGGCTCAACACTAACAGTTTGCCCACGCAAAAACGACACCGTGAGAACGAAAGAGTCAAAGTCTTGACCGCGGGAGGAGACCGTTTCAACCTTGAAGTTTCACACCAGGCAAAGTCAAATTCAGTTTCAGCAAGCAACTCAGGCACCGGCCTCCAAAACGACAGCCCACTTGGAAACCCCTTCTCGTTCTTCCTTCCACACCTGCACCGACCAATAAAATAATTTCAATTAAATTTATAATTTTTGTAATAATTTAATTAGATGACCGAAACGACAATGGAGTTGGAAACGACATTTTCCTGCCAGACCTGAAATGGACTAGAAGCACTAACACCGCCCAAGATTTTTGATCGGGACTCCCCTGCATTATGAATCACAATGTTATTTACATCTTTTATAAAGTGAATTATTAATATTCTGATCTTATACTAAAATAAAATGATTGATATAATACATTCTAGTTGGTAATTTAAAAAGTCGTTGTCTTAACGAACTGAAATATCAATAATTGTCTCATAAGGATTCTTATCTCATTCTTTTCAATTTTTAATCGGGTTTATTTTATTAAATGAAATTCACATCGGAAAAAAAAAATATTAAATGAAATAAGAAAAACATTAAAAAAATTACTATTAAAACTGTGCAAAACTCTCAATCTCTATATATAATATGTGTAAATAATTTTCTCACCATTCAAAGCTTTATATTTAACTTGGAGGGCATTTGGACCAAAACAAACAAACTTGGGGACAAAAAATACGACTCTCCTAATTAAATTTACAGTACATACAAAAGTTGGGAATTAAATTTCTAATCACTTGCTCAACAATAAGATCCGTTATCACTTCATCAATTTGAATTTGTACATAATGCTTAAGCTTCATTCTTATTGATAAAAAAACTTTAAACTTCATTATTTTTTCTCGATAATGCCTTTAGATTTTTAAGTAAAAAGGTATATTTTGATATGAACTAAAGTTCCAACGTATATAAAGAAAAACTATAAACTACTATCTCCAGTCCTAATTATAAGAATCAGTTGATTAATTTGAGGAGATTAAGGAAGTAAATTGAGTTAGTTATTTGTCTTAAATAGGTGTTATCTTTCCTAAAATATCCTTGCTAATCAAATGTATTGACTAGAACTATCATTGTTAGAAGGACTACTTTGAAAAAAAATGTATAAATATAAGAGATAAAGTGGATTGGGGTCTTATATTTAAGATCAAAATAAAAGTCAAATAGGGTCTTATATTAAGGATCGGGGCTAGTATAAACTATAAACTATAAACTTGCAAGGCTTATAGTTTTTCTTACGTTGGAACCTCAGTTGATATCAAAATATACCTTTTTATACTAATAAATAAATAAAAAGTGAAGTAAGTAATTGCATGGAGTGATATAGGCAAAATTCAAAGGTAAGGAAAATGGAATATAGAAGTGAGAGATTATTTGCAAAATAGAGAGCATAAAATTCACATGGATGAATGAATTCAACTATGATTGGAGTGCTGGGGGCAGATATGATGATGGGGAATATGCTAAAAGCAATGTGCGGAGGGGGAGAAATGCGCAAATTCCAAATTGGACGATATATGTGGGAGAAAGGGCCATTCCCACTTTCTAATGCTGCATCATTATTGGCTGAATTCATGTGCTCAATTTCTGGTTGGCTCTTCCTTCTCCTTTCTTGGGGACCAATCTTCATCTTCTAGAATTTGACAACTTTTAAATAAAATGTCACTAAAATGATTGCCTTAGGCCTTGGTTTTTCTAACTCCAGCTACATTATCAAGAGCGTATTGTCATAATTCCTATATCAGAAGGGTTGCTGTGAGTGTGAGATCTTATAAAAGCTTAAGTTTTCTAACTTCAACAGCTAGTTTCGAGGTGTGATTTATTAACACGTGGTTCATTTGCAAAAGAAATCCTGAAATCCCCTTCTTCCCCTTAGTATCTTCTCCAATTTCTTGTTTTTTTTTTTAAAATGAATGGGGAAGAAATTGATAGTTTGAAGTTATAAACGAGATTAGATCAATGATGGTCTTTCAAAACTAGTTAGGGACGTTGCTATGGCTCTTACTGGGACACCAAGTGTTGATATTTAGGTGTCATGTTGATTGATCCTCCCACATGTCACAGGTTCGAGACGTTTATGTGTGAAGCAGATTAAGTGGAGTAGGATTACAAAGTTGACAAGCTCTTCAAACCATACATACGTACCACTTGCCAGCCTTGTTTGCACCAGAAAAACGTGGGAGCCAATTAGGCTTCCAACATTTCAAGCCAATTTCCTGCATTCCCTACCGACCACAACAATGGTAAACACTACTAACTTTTGGCCTTCAATTATGACATGGTGCCCCAAATCAAGCTCACCCCCACCTTTTCATTATGACGCCTGTGCATGTGTGACTGAAGAGTGAGAAGTCATAACTGGCATAATGGACACGCCCAGAAACACACAAAAAGAAATAAAAATCTGCTTCTAAATATAAGAACTTAATTCACATTATCTCTTGTACTTATTATTTTTTTCAAATTAATTGACTTGATAAATAATCTAGTATTATACACAAGTATTTTAAGAATCATACTGCATTTGTTATAATTAATTAATTTCATTTTTAATATATTCAAATTAATTAAATAGTTTCTAAACACATGTTGAAGGTGGTCAATCAATACCTAACAATAGAATTGTAGACCACATAAATAGCGGGAAAAAATCTAATTGAAAAGGGGAAGAGAGTAACAGAATTAGAGAAGAAGATGTAGAAATAATGGGTGACAGTGAAAGGAGGGTTGGAAGAAATCACGTGAAGGTCATGCGGTTTTGTAAAACCAAGCAGCCCAAAGCCCACATCGTTTAATGCATCCTTATTGTTTCCATCCTTTTTTGACCCAAAAATATTTTGTCATTCTATTTATTGTTTGATATTTATCGTCTACAGACGGGATTTTATAATTAAGACATGAGGTAATATAATATAAATTTCATAGTACCCCGTATATTGCTCAGATTCCATAAAAAATATTTTATGACTCCTTTGGTTCAATAATAAATACATATATTTATTACGATCTTATTATTATTATTATTTGACAAACATGGACATTACGAGATGGGAACCAAAGAAAATGGCCTCATTTTTGTTTCTGCACAATACACATCCATTGTTTTAAAGGGCTAAGACATATTATTATTTTTATTATTATTATACTCTTAATTTTACGAACTTTAATTATGACGTAACAGAGATGATTACGTAGAGAATAGATTAAATAAACTAAAAACATATTAAGGAATTTTAAAAAGATTTTAACATATACTTATTTTTTTCAATCAAAACTTCAAAGCACGCATTAGAAAATTACAAAGGATAATTAAAATGCTTAGTCGTGGTCATCAAGAAACACGTTAGCTGGTGTTCGTGATTATAATATTGGTATCTAATTAAACCCATGAGATAATTATTGTTTATTAGTGGTGATATCAGTGCCACCTACCTCTGGTGCTTTGCCGGTGGACATATTGACCACGTAATTCTTCAATATATCTCCATCTCAAATAAAAAAAGAACGAATTTTCCAAAATAATTTTAATACTTTTTTTGAAAAAATAAGAAAATTGATTTCATTTTATACCCGTGAACCTCTGATTTTAAATATAAAATTTATTTTGTAGTGTAACTTAACCTTTAACAGCAACTCGTAAAAATTAAATTTTCAGCAGTCACTTTTTAAAGATATTACTGAAGGCCAGCGATTCTAGAAAGTCATCACCAAAATTATCTATCGCGGTTAGAGATGAGACTTTTGAAAATCATTGCTGAAAGTCTTATTTTCTTGTAATAATCACCATGCTCACACCACTATACAAATGACGAATAAATGTATACATTATTAAAATATATCAGATTATAACTCATTTAACACATTGGATTGACGTGGACTCTGGATCAAATAAAAGAAGGCCAATACCATTAAATAAGATTAATAACTCAAACTTTATAAATAGGGAAAAAAAACGGATAGAAATGTGCCTAACGCAAAAAAAAGAAAGAAAGAAAACGCATAGAAATCTGTTAATTTAATTTAGACCCGCTAACGCACACATATCAAATGATGATATTACACACTAGATAATTCTTAAAAAAAATAAAGGATGATCGCAAAAAATCTATAAACTTAGGGGGTGTTTGGGATTGTATAAAAGTGCTTTTCAAAAAAACTTTTCCATAAAACGAGACAAACTCCTTCACATATTTACTTCGTATACCGTAAAAGTACTTTTAAAACCATGATTTGGTTTCTATCCAAACACTTTTTAAATTCCACCAGTATAATTTAATCCTTAATATATGGCACGGACATCTTCGATCTTTTAAGCACCACAGCCGCCAACAAAAAATTGTTCAAGTTAATCCAATTTACCATACATTTTTAGCCCATTAAGGTTATTGGCCATAACTACACTGTATATAATATATAATATAGCTATTATATCTACCATTATAAAAGTTTGCGGCTATATATACAGTAAACAGCTGGCAAAAAAATATATATACGGTAAAGCATTATTAAAACATTGATTTTCAACCGAATTTATTAACATTAATTCCATTTTTAGGCTGGTTAATTATGTTGTACGCTTGAGTTGTTCAAACTAATTAATTAATTAATTGACTACAGACAACACTAGAATATATATAATGCTTTATCATCTCCAACCTTGTTTGTTCATCCACATTCTTCCATATACTCTAACATGTTAGATCGTGATCATGTGCACGTCACAGACGCAGAGGGTGACGCCATTGATTTATTTTCTTGCCATTTTTTAATTTATTGACTCACTTTTTAATAGTATGTTCAGCAATCCGTATCACGAATTTCTAATATGAAATTTTGGTCAGGGAAAATATTTATATTCGATCCCTGATATATGATTAAGACGTGATAAAAAACCTGTCTATTTTATTGATCATGAGCTATTTTTTAGTGACCTATATATCCTATGGATTGCAGATAGCTGAGTATGATGATTTAATATGAAATTTTTGGTAGGGATGATAATATTATTTGCATTATGAACCATCTTTATTTTGATGTGATTACAATAATAACGTAACAAATCAAAGGGACAAAAGATAAGATCCATAGCGCACTTGAAGACAAACCATAGAGTTATTAGGGAGGTCATATTTGGAATATATGCCTGAATGTGTATTTTATATATATGATTCCCCATTTAATTAATTTCCCTCTGATGATTAATCCATTTGCTTTGTATAGTTTGTCTGTCTTTGGCCATATAACAGTTGTCATGTTACTGTTTATAGTTCTGGATTTGGATTATTATTTCTTTATCTATTTTTCAATTTCATCTCTTATTTTCCTAACAAAAAATGTATACTTATTCCTAGATAAATTTAAATTGGCTAAATTGACAAAAATAATCTATTTATACATTTTTTAGGCTTGATACTTAAGCATGTTCAAATATGCTTCTCTCTAAAATTAGACATTATTTCTATTGCATTGAATATGAACATTAAGTCATTATTCATTCATAATTTATAAATAGTGCAGCTGGTTATAAATTTTATATTATAATTTGATGATTAATGAAATCATGTACTCATTTTGTCCTAAATATAAGAACTGATAGAGAGTTTTAATTTTAAATGTAAAGATATCAATCTATTTGTCTTCCAAATTTATAGTTTTTTTAAATATAAATTCTCCTTGTTGATTACACATATTAAAATGAGTTTTCCAAAAGCAAGTAATATATACATGTAAATGATTAATAAGAGTATTTTAGGGAAATCAATACGTAATATTTTAAAAATGACCAACTTAACTAATAATTTTCTTAATTTCTATAAATTAGCAATCTAGTTCCTATATTTAAAATCTAGAGAAGATTAATTAACAAGACCCAAATATAATGAAGTTTGCCTTCGCTTTTCTTCTTGTCATTCACTAATTAAACTAATGTAGTGTGGCATGGAGTTTGATAAACAGTCACAATATTTGCTAGAATTTTCATACACACACAGATAACAAGTCGCAAGATCAGTTGATTCTTCAATTGGAGCACTAACTTTGACTATGATACACTACTTTTGGTCATTAATAGAAGAGATATTTTAATTTTTAATTTAGCCTTATATATGATATCTTAATTTATTTTGTCTCTTATATTTATCTATTTTTTAAAATAATTCTCGCAGTAGTTGCACATGTTAAATATTTCATCAAATGGTAATTCTAACTAATACATTTGATTAGCGAGAATATTTTAAGAAAAATAACACCTATTTATTACAAATAACTAATTTAATTAATTGACTTAATCAATTCAAATTAGTCAGTTACCTCTTATATTAAGAATTTGAGATAGTTTTTGTATTTAAAAAAAAAAGGCTCTTTCAGAGGCCAGTATACCACTATACGACTATACCTATATCTTAAACGATTTTATGTTAATCAAGAAATGAATTTAAAAACCGGAATTACAATGGAATGTTATATAAGGTGCGCCACGGCCCACAAGCAAAAAGCAGGCTTTAACTTTGATGTTCTCAAGATCCCCTATTTTCCAGGATTGGTAAAACGAGAAGAATATTGACAAAGAAAACAATAAGAGTAATTAACTTGAATATGGCCTAGTTAATTACTAGATTAAAGAAATGTGTTCTTTAATTAATTATTATTTTTGTCCAAAACTTGGGTCAGTACTTGAAGAAAATACATTCTCCTATGGATACGCCAAATCAACATACATGTGAAGGTCCTCTGTGATCACGCGTAGATCGGCTCCAAAATGATAGTTATTGTGCAGCAAAAGAAAATAAAATTGAATTCGTATTCTGTTTTACTTTGTTTATTTCAGCTACCAGCCCCATCATGCCAATCAGCGCACTTCGATAATATATTAAACTGTATTTTCATTCCCAAGGCCAAGGAAGCCAAACAAGAATGAAAAACACATGAAGAGATCAAATTAAAACGGTGATTAGTTAATTAGAACAATTGCTACCACTTTTAATTTGATTCTTCTTCTAATTCTTCTCATTACAGTTTCACTGGAATAAGGACGCATGCAAGGAGACCGGAGATTACAGCAAGGCCAACAATATTCTCCAACATCATATTTATAAACACAACTCGATCGAGCTCTATTCTCATATGCTTAGGTTGTCGGATAGAAAAATATACAAATAAGATTAAACTAAAGGCAAGTTTCTAAGAACCTCAAGCTTAGCTTTCTCCCTGCAGTTTCCTTCATTATACACCAGATATCAGTTGTCTAGTCTCAGATTTCAGGAATATACAATAGCCGTCCCTCAAATTTTCTTTTACTCCATGAGCAGATATATATACTCGTTTCAGAAAGGATCAATAATGGGTGACAAAAGCCAAACATGCACGTTCAAAGATTAATGAAAGCTGAGACATATCCGTATTCTGAGAGAACACACGCACACACACACACACACACAGCCTCGTTATGCAGAACATGAAAGAGAGATGGATCACAAGATGAAGATGGTTCGAGGGCGATCTGATCCGAAGCTGTGAGGGTAGACGGAGAAGGTGACGCCAGCAGGAACAGCAAAAGTAGACTCCAAGAAGAGTCTCTGCTGAAAAGCCTCAATGGTGGCGCCGGCTTCCACCATGTCCTTCACCAGATTTCTGTAGTATTCTTTCAGATTTCTGAGCATCCGTCGGTACTGCAACTTCAACCACCTGAGCCTTATCTTCTTCAACATTCTCAGCACAAAAAGCACTCGACGTCGCCCTGGCTTTTTCCCGCCCAGCCTCACCATCTGCACCTTCCGCCGTCGCAACAGGGGAACACCGCGGCGGGGATACCATCGCCAAGCATCGCCGGTGTTCAGATGAGAATCTTTGTGATGATCAAGAGCCATAGGCGAGCATGTGGAGAGGAAAGAGTTTGTGGGTGGGATTTTAAGGAGTGAGGGGGAAAGAGAGAGAAGGTTGACTTATTAATTAGCTAGAAGAAGAGAAAGGCATCTTTTTAGAACAAAGGGAGCCTATGTATGCAGAGGGGTTTGGGACCTACCAAGCTTTCTTGGTATGGAGAGGCTTAGAAGCCTACAAACTTAAGAGATCTTAAGATGGCTGATAAGGAACACTTTCAGCTACACAATAATATAAACTAAAGGATGACAACAAAATGAGATAAACTTTTCTTGGGGTAGAAATGAGATAAACTTTCTGTAAACATTTAATATATTGTTTATCAAAACACCCCTTGTAAGTATCTACAATTGTCCATTTGATCTCTTTCCTTATGCATAGAGGTCTTACGATGGCTTGACAAGGGGGGAGAAAATACACACACATATATATTAAAGTTAATTAGTATAATCTAATATGCTAAGCGAAACATGTTTTTAATTCTTTTTCCATGGTAAGAATAATATATACGTGCTCCAATATGCAAAATTCCCTCGTTTACAAATTTTTGAGTCAGTCTTATTTTTATTCTAATTTAATTTCTATAACACTTTTAATCAAATTATGTAATTCTTTTGATTCTTTATATAAGTCATCGAAAGGAAAGAGAGGTTGATATTGTCCCAAAAAAGAAAAATTCTGCCTTCACCCTTATATAGTTTTTTAAAAGCACTTTTTGTTTTTTCACACACCATATTACACCACTCAGAAAATTACCATAAGATACAATTGGAAGAAAATAACTAATGCAGAGACATATTATAAACATGAAAGAAATTCTAAAAAAGTGTCTTGTAACTAAAATCCAAATATTCCCAAAAAGAAAGCAACAATAACTATCATTTAACTTGTGGCAGCGACCTTCAAGACATGACCAGAGAGGGAGGAGATATATCTTATATAAGCAAGATCCAAGGCAGCAGATTTTGTAACAACAAATTTGACAATAACCTAATGGATTGTTGCGGGGCAGTTAACGTTGTTAAAGAAATGTAGTAAAAAAAAACAAAAACAAAAACAAAAGGCCGAGGAAGGGACCAAGCAATAAGGACTAATTGGAGTAGGGCCATTCATAGGGTTTTGGATTATATATATAATTGGGAATCAGAGGGAGGGCTCACTTCTCACTCTTTCACATGCCGATCGATCCTTTTGTATATTTTGCGTGTTCCACCTTTCATAATTTACTGATCCTCCCCAGACTTGTCACATGCAAACCCACACTCCTCAGTCCTCACACATCCCTCCCTCTATATGTATTATTATTTCACTTCCAATAATAATAATAATATAATATGTTATGAATTCTTGTCTCTCATACATTTATATATATTACTCCTCCGGTCCTAATCCCAATTTTTGAGTTGATTTTGGTCCTA
>NW_021633080.1:0-34829 GCF_004799145.2 Neltuma alba | reverse complement strand
CAACTCTCCCCTTGCTGCATCAGTACACATCCCAATCCCTGTTTGCTAGCATCTGTGTACACTACATATGGTAGTGTCGGATCGGGGATAACTAGTACTGGGGTAGAGGTTAGCCTTCGCTTCAGCTCCTGAAAACTTGCCTCACATTTCTCGTCCCACAAGAACTGCTGGTTCTTCCTGTTAGCTTCGTCAGCGCTTGGGCAATTCTAGAGAAGTCCTGGATAAATCTCCTATAGTAACCTGCCAGCCCTAAGAAACTTCGTATCTCTGTAACTGTCTTAGGCTGCTCCCAGTTCAGTACTGATTCAACTTTACTGGGATCTACGGCCACACCTTCATGGTTAATCACATGGCCTAGGAATTTAACTTCCTTTAACCAAAACTCACATTTACTGAGCTTGGCGTAGAGTTGTTTCTCTTTCAGTGTACTTAGCACAATTCTCAAGTGCTGCTCATGCTCTTCTTGAGTTTTGGAGTACACTAGTATGTCATCAATAAAAACTACTACAAACAGATCTAAGTATGGTCTAAAAATCCGGTTCATGTAGTCCATGAAAATAGCAGGTGCGTTCGTCAATCCAAACGGCATCACTAGGAACTCATAGTGTCCGTATCGGGTCCTAAATGCAGTCTTCGAAACATCTCCCGTCTTTATCCGCAGTTGATGGTATCCTGATCGTAGATCGATCTTTGAGAATACCGTTGCTCCTGCCAGTTGATCTAATAGATCATCGATCCGGGCAAAGGATATTTGTTCTTTATCGTCACCTTGTTTAGCTCCCTATAGTCGATGCATAGTCTCAGACTACCGTCTTTCTTTTTCACAAAGAGTACTGGAGCACCCCAGGGAGATACACTTGGTCTTATAAAACCCTTCTCCAACAGCTCCTCGATTTGTCTCTTTAGCTCAACCATTTCGTTGGGAGCCATTCGATATGGAGCTTTGGATATTGGTCCTGTCCCGGTACAAGGTCAATCGCGAACTCCACTTCTCGCTCAGGCGGAATTCCACTGATCTCTGTTGGAAATACCTCCGGAAAGTCTTTCACTACCGTATTTCTTCGATTCCTTCTTCTACCTCTGCTCGAATCGAGAAGAATACAAAATATCCCTGACATCCATGCCGTAAACATCTACTCGCTTCGGCTTCAGTTATGTAATTTAAACTTACTTCTTTTCTAGGGATTTCTTCCTTAGAGGGTAATACTAATGTTTTCTTACCACAATCTAGAAGTATGTTATTGGCAGACAACCAATTCAAACCAATTATCACATCAATATCACGAAAAGGCATGCATATCAAGTCAATGGCAGTGCAGCAATGCTCATAACAGACCACACAATTCAGGCATGCTTTAGAAGTCACAACTTTAGGACTAGTGGGAGTAGAAACAACAATATCATATGGCAAGGTATCAACAGTCAAACCCAATCGCCCAACACAGTCATGCGATATAAAGGAATGGCTAGCACCTGAGTCAAACATGGCATACACAAGGCAATCATTAACAGTGATCATACCTTGGATCATGTCAGGTGACTTACGAGCCTCTTCCTGTGTAAGGGTAAACACTCTGCCTTGGGTCTGCTGTCTCGTCCCTTCTGCCCCTTGTGGGCATTCCTTTGAAAAGTGTCCCGGTCTCCCACATCTATAGCACACATTTTGGCCAAATAAACATGGCCTGTCGCCATGATTCTTGCCGCACTTCTCACATTCCTTGGCCTTCCGTGTGATATCAAACCCCTCTGCACGTCTGTTCCCTTTCTCATCTTTCTGCCAGAGCCAGGCCTCTTCCTCTTCTTATTAACATAAGAGGTTCCTTCTTGACTCGGCCTCGGTAGGGGTCTCTCAGTTCTCAAAGCTACTGGCATCATTCCTCGATGATTTTGACTCGATTCAGTAATACGGCAAACTTCAACTGCCTTATTGAAACTCTCTATCTGTTGAGGCGCCACGACCTCCCTTAGTGTTGGCTTTAATCCTCTGACCAACTTCTCCGTATTCCACCGTTCATCGTTAAGACGTTTTAGATAAGCAGAATAACGGGACAACCGAATGTGCTTTGCTAGGTAGTCATCAAAGGTTTCATTATTCCCCTGCTGCAACACTAGGAACTCAGCTTCCATTTTATCTTGCGCTGATCGGGGAAAGTACTTCTGGTAGAACCTTTCCTTGAACACCTCCCATGTTACTGGAGTGTTGTTGGCTTGTAGTACCAACTCAGTGTTGTTCCACCACTGATCCGCTTCTTTTTCTAGCTTATGATTGCCATTTGAGCCTTGATCTCAGATGAACATCCCATTACTCGAAAGATCTTCTCCAGTCGGGTAATCCAATCTTCCGCTTACTTGTGGTTCTAATGAACCCTTGAATTCTGGTGGATTATGCTTGCAAAATTTCGTAATCCACTGCTGATATCTCCTTGGTTCTCAGTCAGTCCTGCTTGCTCTTCAGGTACTTGTTGTTGGACTTGTGGAGCTGCTTCAAGCTTGTGCTTGCTCAGGTTGTCGTAACTGAGCAATCGCTGCTGCTGCTACCGCTGCTGCTATAACAGCGTCTCTCTCTTCTTGTTGCCGTAACTGTGCCTCTTGTATTTGCTGTACGACTCGTTGCTGCTCATCCCAGCCTATTATTACTTGCTGGATAGGATCTCTATGTGGTTCTGGATAGGATCTCTATGTGGTTCCTCAGAGTGTTTCTTGCTCCTCTTCGTGTTCTTACCATTTTGTTTCATTCTTAATTAACTATGGGAGAACAAAGGAATTTCTCAATCGTTTATCACAAAACATACTTCTCATATTTATATAGCTAACATTTGTACAGCAACACAAGGGTTACACAGAGTTCTTAGCAGTTAGCCTAACTTATATACAGTCCAAAACTATTTACACTATATACATCATCAGTCTAGCATTAACCATGACCAGCTCATGGAAAAGTAGCCCATACAAAGGTCTCTATGGCGTCGACCATCTCCAGGAAAGTACATCTGGGTAGGCGATTGTCTATCTCATTAATTCCTTCTTCCCATTTCCATGTCCTGGGAACTACATGATATAGGGCTAGGATCCAGTCATTATCCCCCAGGGTACGATCCTCTCTAGTCACCCAATAATAGAGGCTCTTAATATCCTCTAAGAACCTCAAGTACACATCAGCCTCCTGGTGCTCATAAGGCTTAATGAAATAGCTCCTAAACTGGAACTCCTGCACTAGCTGAGCAAGGCACTGAAACTCTTTCTTAATCTCGGGTAGAGGGATCTGACTTGGACCTGCTCCATCATCATTAGGTATCTTAATAACTGGGGCTATATCATTACAGGCAACGGTGGCAATGTCTTTCTCTAGAGCCTTCCCCTTGAAACCGAAGTAATCTACCTGGGTAGCTGGGGATTTGGTGCTAAGCTCTCCATACCTTTCAATATCCTCGTACCACCATGTCTCATCGTACCACCATGGATGTCGCTCACCGGGCATGACCTTGCTGATAGTCTCTCCGGATTTTCCACTTCCACTATCACAGACAGCCATCACCTAATCTTTCTGTAATCCTAATGACCAAATAAACTTATTAATGAACAGTGTAAAATGTTTTCCTCAAAATCCAGAGCATAAAAATTTAAAATTTAAAATTTGTTCTGGTTGCCAGAACCATTTGCTCTGATACCAAAAATGTAACACCTTATGTTTATACCAAATAACTTATCATGCGGAAGCATTTGGAATCACTTTTGAAGGCTACAAATGATGAAAAATCAAGTTTGAAAATTTTCATTTACAGGTTACTATTCATTGTCACCTTAAAATGTGACAAACTTCGAAAATTCTTAACTAATTGTAGAAAAATTGAAACTGAGTGATTCTAAGTTCTACGGAAAGCTCTTTGGATAAAATTTTGAGGAAAAATAGTTTCTGGACTGATTTCCTTGGAATTCAAGCCCTTTTTTTTTTTTTGAAAAAGTTACTGTTCATTTGGTCATTTTCGGATTTTTCTTTATTTTTGCCTAACTTTGGAAAGGCAAAACTTTCTGCTCGGTTATCAGAATCAGGCAAACTACCCCTCCTTTTAAAGAGAAAAATAAGATCTCTTTGATCGCCAAATTTCAAAACCTAACTCACTCGTTTACTCAAATGGTCAATGGTCAAACTTTAATCCCTTTTGGTTGACTTTTACCCCCCTTGGAAGGGTAACTTAACTTAATTGACCACTTAACATCATAGCATACTTTGCTTAGCTATATTAGCTATTTCTAATCATGCTTGGACCATTCTACTCATGCTTGTATACCTCTAACCTTAATCATACTATTGGAAACATAAAGCATGTTTCATATTACATTCCTCCAAAATAGAAAGGTTCAAAGCCATATAAAGTTACTATGGCTTACTACCTCTTCAAGTAAGAGCCAACTCCTTTCCTTTGCCCTTGGATGTTGAAGGCCCTAGGGTTTGTTTAAATATTGGGGTAAGATTCTTGGGGAATCTTAGTAGCAATTGCAAACATTATCAAGGTCACACAATACATTGTAAATCAAGCTACATGCATGCATTCTTTAACTTTATGTTCATGCTATGGCAAGGACATATCATCATAAACATTCATAGCACTCAACATAGCATAAGCCAAGGCATAATTTGCATGGAGGCAACATCATATAACATACATTCTCATCCACCTCATAGCATAACAGATTAGCAAAACACATAGCCATAATCATACAAAGTAAGGTAACACTCTAATATAATGAATTGCAAAAGCTACCTTGAATGCTTTCCTTCCTTTTGAACTCTTTCCTCTTGACTAGATCTTTGCCCCTTTGTTATGTATAGCCTATTAGGCAATCAATGACACAACATTAAGTATCATTGCAACTTCACAACTTAACATAACCCTTTAAACCCCTTTTTTCTTGATTTTTAGGGTTCATTTTTCTAGCTTTGATTCTTGAACTTTCTTGGGCCTTTCCTACATAATTTTTCATGTAGAATCCATTTATCATATTAGTTTTATGAAAATCCAATCCCTTCCCATTGACTTAGCTTGGCCGAACCATATATATATTTGTAGGGAAAAGGATTTTCAACCAAACTAACATGTAACCACTTAATCTTTAACCTTTAACCATGCTTAATCTTCATCTAAACCATTTCATCATTTTGATAAAATTTGGGCAGCACTTCCCCTTAGGAAAATGACTTTCTACCATCATTAAAATAGCCTAAAACTAACATACCATCACTATAACCTTGAAATGGAAGAGTTTTAGAAGCTTACCTTGCTTCCAGATGACTTTCTCTCACTAGAATTCTCCTCTTTCTCTCTCTACACGAAAATTGCAAGAGGTTTCCTACTTGAAAAGTCTTGCATGAAATGAACATGTGAGGGGGTATTTATAGGCTTCATATTTCACTAATTCCACATATGCCCTTCTTGCATAAGACTTAATCTTAGCCCTCCAATTTTTACCTCTTTCCACATGTACAAATCTTAGGCTAGGTAGCTTAATATGTTGACACTTGGATGATGAGCCATTAGGGCTTATGTCATCTCTTCTTATCCATTAAGATTAATTAGGCTCTAATCAAGGTTTACTCTCTTAATCCCTTGATTAACTTGGCTAATCAACCTTCTAGAAACTTTTGACTTTTCAAAAGTAGATGGTTGAATCCTAGCCATCCAATGAACTATGTTTGCCACATGTCACAATCCTACGAAGATGACTTAACCCTAATCATCTTACTTAAACCTAATTAGGTTTTAACCTATCTTGAATTATTATTTTCTTTTTCTTTTTCTTTTTATTTTCTTTTCCCCTTTCTTGGCCAATTTGGGCGTGACATGTGTCCTTGGCCATCTGTAGGAAATTTTATCACCCCTGTCGTCCTGACAGTCCACTGAGTCTTAATACAGTACTGGTTTATTTTATCTGATAGCCGAAAAATTCTAGCATCTCAAAATTCTTATATCAGCTCATCATTAATTATATCTCAGTAAAGGGAACTTCTCTGATTAATTTCATAATTTTTCTCCCTCTATAACTCTTTAAATTGTCGTTCCTGTAAAAACAGACAATCTACCGATATTAATTTAGCTTTAAATTCAATTAAAGCTAACCTCCTCATCATTTAGGGTTGGAAATAATTTTATAAATTTCCATAATTCCTAAATGAATTTCCTTTAATTTTTCATAATTTTCTGAGATCTCTAAGTATTTTTAAAAATTAATATTGGCTAATTTTCCTTAATTTAGCCAGAACATTAATAATTAAAATAATTTTTAATAAATTATTTTTAACCTGTATTTACTTTCTAGACCTCAAATACCATTCTACAGCATTAATTCTATTTTCCAGGATTTACTGGAAATTTTTAGGATTTCCGGACACTAATTACAATAATGCCCTTTGTAGACCATTCATTTTAAAAATGACAATTTGGTCCTTTTTCAATTCTCACTTCAATTGTTGTGCTGTTTATCTATCTTTTATCTCACCTGGCCTTGGTCAGCCCTAAATCTTTCATTAATCATACTAAAGATATCAGGGTATGACATATTTCCCTATTTCTAGGTTAGAAATTTTGGGATGTTACATTTAACTTTCCAACCCACTGTTTGCTTAGGTCATACCTCGAAGATAGATTGTCTCTTAACTCAATCTGATCAGGTTCCATCACATGTTCGGGATTTGGATAGTACTTCTTACTTCTGTCAACTGACTGGGAGACATAGAAGACATTGTGCAACTGACTTAAATTTGGGGGTAGGGCTAGTCTATAGGCTAGTGGTGAGTAACTTTCGCCTATTATCAACGTAACTTTTCTCTCTGCTCTGAGTTGTGAGTAATCTCTGCTTGATCAACTTTATCTACTCATAGGTTTGATCCATTATATCTAGACCCTAAACTTTTCTCTCTCAAAGTTCTGTCTAGCAGATCGGGGATCTACACTTCCTCCCATGCAGAGTTTCAAATGGGGCCATTAGAATACTGGAATGATAGCTATTGTTGTAAGCAAACTCTACTGATAGCAGGTACTCATCTCAGTTTCCTTTGAAATCTAAAACACATGCCCTCAACATATCTTCTAATGTTTGGATTGTCTGCTCTGTCTACCCATCCTTCTATGAGTAGTAAGCCATACTAAAACTCAACTTAGTTCCTATGGCTTCTTGCATCTTTTTCCAAAATCTAGACATAAACCTTGGGTCTCAATCAGACACAATGTTTTCTGGTACCCCATGAAGTCTGACGATCTCCTTAATGTATAACCTCTATAACTTTGCCAAAAATAGGCCAACTTCCTCAATCAATCAACTATGACCCATATTGCATCGTAACCCGATGACGTGTGAGGTAATCTCACAATAAAATCCATAGAAATGCTATCCCATTTCCACTCAGGGAGATCTAGGTATTGTAGAAACCTTGATGGTTTTTGGTGCTCTATCTTTATCTTCTGGCACATGAGGCATTTTGCCACATATCATATGACATCTTGTTTCATACCGGGCCACCAAAATAATTGCTTAAAGTCTTGGTACATCTTGTGTTAGATATGATTATTAGTTTTGATGATATCAAATAATAGAGCAAAAAGTTTGCATAAATTATTTATCTCATATTTTGACTAACTACTGTACTTAATATCTTGTGTAGTTTCCTAAAGAAAATAAAGGAGTTATTATGTTGAACTTTGAGTTATGGAGATATGATCAAGACGAAGAAGAAGAAGAGAATTGAGAAAAGCAGAACTTGCAAGATCAAATGGAAATATCAAGATTCAAATTCATAGATTAGATATTAGAAGTTGCTATGCTCAATTAGAAGTTTGTATGGCTTAATCGGAAGCTAAAATGCACAAACCGGAAGTTATATCATCATATATTGAGTCACCCTTCATATAAACATTGAAAATAAGCTTTAGAGGTGATTTTCAAGGGCATTTATCGATCAGTAACTCGATCATCCACTTATCGATCAATTTATCAATAAAACACAAACTCTGTTATGCTCTGTTCTTCATTCAGCTCTGACATAGATTTGGTATTTCTCTAATATCTCTTAAACCACAAATCCATTTGAGGTGAAACTTAATTTATATGAAACTAAACTCAGAACACAGTTCATAGACACTAAAATCAACATCAAAGAGTTTCATATGAGGGAGATATATTGCTCAAAACATTACAGTTGGGTTTAACGCCTTTACTTTAATCTTCAATCACTGAGATGAAGATAACTTTGCGACTACAATGAATTTTGGAATGGTTCTTATTATATTAGAAAGTAAAATCAAAGATATTTCTGGGGATAGGTCATTTGCAAAATTTGGATTTGAATTGGAAGATTCATGATCACTCAAAATTGACCTTTCTTTTGCTTGAATTAGAATTCAAATTTATTCAGGCAAAGACCAGACGTTCTACATTGATAGATTAAGCTCTCGACCAACATGCTACTCAAACATGTTATTGAGTAAAAGCACTAGAAGAAATGAGAAAATAAAAAGCCATTATCAGATATTACTCGAGCCAATTATCGAGTAAACTGATGATTCGAGTTGATGATCGAGCAACAAAGGAAAAGGAAATTATCGATCATTTAATCGATAATTGGTTGATTGATAAGCTGTAAGAAAAATGTTCAACTTCCTCTATCTCATAACAAAAGGTTTATCGATCACCTGATTGATCAGGAGGTAATTGATAATGACTCAGATAAATTAGTAAGCTTCCTTGACTCAGGTACTATGTTTAAATAGTTTTTGTATTATCTATCACTTAATCGATCAAATCTTTATTAATAATCTGTTCAAATATTGTATGTCAATTCACTTCTAGTTAATCGATAATGTATTCTGTCAATATATTTAATCAGGGTCATTAATCGATCAATCGCTTATCAATCAAATGATCAATCAACACTCTCACTGCACATGTCTCATCAAGTCTCTCTTTGAGCTATTTTCATAACCTTTGCATCTTCTTTTCACATCACATGATCGATCAAAGTCTTTTTCTGATCTTTTCTGAAAACAACTTTCAACAATCATTTATCGATCACTTAATCGATAAATCATTTATCGATCATATAATTGATCACCATCTATTCTTTGACTTTACTGTGAAAACTTTCTTTGAAACCATTTTTTGATCATTTGTTCTATCAACTATTTATTGATGAAGTAATCGATCAACATACTTTGAAACTATATTTCTATCATATTTAGCTTTATCGATGATATGATCGATCAAACGTTTTTCGACCATTTATTCAACCATTGCACCAGTTCTTTTCATAGCAGCTTTTCACGATAATCTTCAAAATCTATTATCTCTTTATCTTCAAGCTTTTCTCAGCCTTCCTTTAACATGTAACTCTCTTTTGAAAAGACACGAAGGCAAACAAAACTTGAAAGGGATTAACCTTGCATATTTCATTTAGAGTTCACTGTGTTCATGCTTCATCATTTATCAATCATTTGTTTGATCATTATATGATCCATAATCTATTCGATAATTATATATATCTGCTACATCTTTTCTTCATATAATTAATCGATAACTTGATTGATCAAAGCTTTATCGATCAAGACATCGGTCAAGTAAGTTCATCTTACTTTCTAAATATCTGATGATTGATTCCAGGTTTTCCAACTTATTGTTTCTAAGATTATCAGATACTTATCACTTGATTTGAGGAAGATTATTTCAGGTAAAGAGTCACAATTAATTTATGATGTGAAGAATCAACTTTTGTCAGAAGCTTCTAACGGCTAGTTTCAACAGTCATATTCTTCAAGCCAAATGGGAAGAAGATGCTCAATGGTTAAATGCCCAACATCATCTATAAATAGAAGATCATTCAAAACAGGAAAAAAAAGGAGAGTCTGAGCTTAGAACATCAAATGCTAAAATGCCGAATCAATATATTCTCATTTAGAGCTCCAAGAGAAAGCTCCCTTTCTCTGTACTTCAAAGACTATAACATATGTATTCGTAAGATACAGAGGAGAGTTTCCCAAACGTGCTTAAGATTCATCTATCACTTCTTTGAGAGAAGATGAAACACCCTATCTTTAACCCCTTAGAGTACGCATTTGTAAGCGTTATTGTTCAAGCAGGTCAAAGTACAAGCCCGTGGATTAAAATTTTCAACATAATTACTCGGGTTACTTTTCACTGTTTAAACTATAGATATCAGGTCTAACTTTGAAAAATCATAACTAATTATATAAAAATCAGAACAGAGCAATTCCAATTTTCACTTAAAGCTCTTTCAATCTTCTACAAGGGAAAAATAACTTTCAGGGCTCAAACCTTGCCAATTAGTACAGTTTATTCGTTAAATATTACTGTTCAAGTGGTCAAAACAGTACTTTCCAGAAATCCTGTCTTGACTTTGAACAGCCATATCTCTTAGCATACACATCCATTTTTCGTGATTTACCACTTGTTTTGAAGCTTGGGATGTGTCCTGTATAGTCACCAAATTTCATGTCTAAATTCATTCATTTGATCTGCCTCATCATTGGCACCAATTCGTGACTCATTTAGGGACATTCTATCCCTTCAACTTAATTCAATCTTTATAAACAATTTAATTCTCCACCTCTTGTCATGCTATAAATCCACATAATATCTCCATACATAACCTCATACCATTTTACATATAATGAATATTTAATATCATCATTCCACATACATGGCATATCAAACATAAATTGATAAACAATGTTACATAACTTAACATGTTATAAGACCATAACATGTTCTTGACTTCTTCCATCAATCCTGCATTCCTCATCCTTGACTTTTCCTCCATGCCCTTTATACCTATTAGGGGTTGTTAAGGGAGGGTGAGATTCGAGAGAATCTCAGTAGCAAACACTACCCATAAGCATGCAAGACATAATGTAAATGCACGACATGTTATCATAACATCATCATAGGAATGCCATGGAAAGTAAGCTAAAGTATTTCATGCTTTCATAACATATTGCCAAGGCAAAACATAACATAAACTTGCAAACATAACTTTGCAAACATTTCATCATAGCTTAGTCACATCATGGCAACACAATCACATCATGCAAGCATACATATCAAGCACACAGTATATAGGTAAGTTCACTACCTTGTAACATAGCTTCCCTCTTGCTTTCCGTTTGCTTCCCCTAACCTTCCAAGTGTTTGAGCCTTCGGTTAACATAAAAAAGACATCCCCTTGAATGTTCCAAGGTCCTAAACACATCAACACATTACGCGAAACATCAATTAGGGCCAAGTTATCAACCTATTCCACACTTGGCTCTTACTTGATCACACTTTGTTTCTAACTTTTGAGATTTATTTCCAATCATTCTAAAATTAATTCCACATACTATTCCCACATAATTTTGCATGTAGAATCCATTTCCAAGTTCAAAACAATCAAAATCCAACTCCTTCCCCCTTGTTCTGGTTTGGCCGAAACATAGGTGCCTTAGGTCCAAAATTTCCATTTTCAATTATAATGCTTCCAAACATGTTTTCTACATATATCCCTACACAAAATCATCATTTAAACTCATTGGAAGCATCAAAATCATCAAATTCCAGACCCAACATAAAGAACCAGCCATGGCAGAATCATACACAAATGAAAGGGGAAGTTGGATTTCTTGAAGAATCAATATCAAACCAATTGATTCTTTTTGTTTTCAAGCCTTTAAACATGTTTATGACTTTAATTTCATCTTCTCCCATTCTGAACAATTTCGTGCAGCACCTCCCCCCTAGGTTTCAACCATGAAAAACCCAACCAAACCAACATCTAAGCTCAAAAATACCAAGGGAGGTAAAAACTAGATCAAAATCCATGAACATACCTTAATTTGAAGCTTGGATGGCCTTAGGATCATGAGTTCTTCCTCTTCTCCTTCTTCCTCTCTCCATTTCATTTTCCTTCCCCTATCTCTTATGGTGGACGAAAATATCATAATAGAGGGAGAGAAGATTTTTATAAAAAGTCTTGACAAATCCTAGCCATTGATCTTATTTTGCAAGATTAGATCTTGGCCCTTGATTTTCAAATTAATCCTAGCCCTTGATCTTGGCTTCTTCATCAAGAAATCTTGCTAAATATCTTAGGCTTATGTCATCATGGTTAATTAACTTAACCATGGTTAACTTTCTTAATTACCTTGATTAAACTTCTTAATCACCTTACTTAAAATCCTTTCTTTAATCCTAATATGTCCTTAATCTTTTTACACATTTCCACACATATCCTCATGCCCCTATGGCAATATGATAGGGAGGAAAATCATACAAAATTCGTGCATAAATTCATCCAAAAATATTCCTCCACCTATCTTACCGGTTTACATCATAATAGGTACCCGATACTTCTAGGACATAGTTTAGCACATTTTTCATCTTCAAAATACATTCCCATACTCTTCTAATAACATTCATAGGGGAATCATACTTCTTTCTCATTTCCCCAAAATATTAATAATTAATATTCAATCAGAGTCGATTTTGCCGAATTCTTTCCTATCGGCTCGTAACTCTGTTGATCTGTCTCTGGGTTTCATTCTTTTCCTTTTATCACAAGGTATTCCTCTAATTTTTCTCAGGTCTAAAGTCAAACCGTAGATAGGAAATTTGACTTTCCCCGGATAGGGTATAAATAGGCTTTAAATTCAATTAAAGCTAACCTTGTCAGTTTTCTGGGGCTGGAATTAATTTTACAATCTGTGTAAATTCCTCAACTACTGTTCCCCAGTTTTTCCTGATTATTTGAGGCCGTCTCATACCTTAAATAATTCCATTTGAGTTACTATCTCAAATTGCTCAAAAACCTGAAATGACTTTAGGGCATTTCTGTCATTTCTAGCCTTATATTGACTCTGGGATCCTATTCCCATTTTTCTGGAATTTTTCTGAAACATTTGGGCCATTTTCGATAACTTCAAACATTGATCGACCAGAATTTTTATTATTCACAATTAGGTCCCTACTTGGCCTAGGAATCTTTTCGTTGCAATTTAGTCCCTCCTTAAGCCTAACCTTCGGAACCATCTCTTGCAAGTTTTTGGCATAACCTTTGGCCCTTAGTTGTTTCCAGTTCGTCATTCTTTAGTCCCCGAACACTATTGTTTTACACATTTGCCCTTAGAAAATCTCTTTTTTCTTCTGAGGGATCTCCGGGACTTTCGTTGCATTGGACTTAGTAATCATCCTTTCCTTGTGCTATTACTTGTATCTATGAGCCAAAATTTGGGATGTTATAGAAGAAATATTCAATCTTCATTATCATTATTAGATTGTATCCTTACGGTGTCTAAGGGGGAGTATTTACCTCAATGTGAGGTTGCTGTTGAATAGACTGGTTAGTCTAACGATTGTAAGTGGTATCACAAGTGCTCGGATCAAACTTGTGGTTGTAGTGGTTCTCAAGTACCCATGTTAAACTTGAGGGAGATAGTGGATTGAAAATCTCAGGGGGAGCCTAGGGACTGGACGTAGGTCAGTGAGGACCGAACCAAGATAAATCGTAATTTGCATCTTCTCTTACCTTACCTCTTTTATTTCCAGCTAAACCATTTTACTACTGTGAGTATGCTTATGTCAATTTATTGTTTTTATACTCAGAATTTATTATGAATTTCATTATACGCCCTCTTGGGTGATCAGACATTCTTACATCTTGGTCATTCCTGGATAAATCACATACTTGCTTTTCTACGCCTCATCCAGAATTTGTTTCCTGAGATTATTTACTAAAGGGACGTATATTCTTCTTTTATACTTTAATATTCCCTTAGTTGAGATCTCAGAATCTCTTGTCTCGTTGTTTAGTACATTAGCTAAAAGGTTCTTGTTAAATCATCCCTTCTTTGAGCTTCCTCAATTCTATCTGTCAATAAGACTTCTTTTCCTTGTCCTCCTGCTTCATCAGATGCTAACTGCATTTGGTAAATAGGACCACAATCCCTGATTCCTTCTAAAAATTCACTTTCTTTAATCATCAAGGTTGCCACCTGTACTACCTTCCTACTTAGGGCATCAGCCACTATATTGGCCTTTCTTAGATTATATTTAATCTAGTAGTCATAGTCTTTAAGTAATTTCATCCAACTTCCCTGCCTTATGTTTATCTCTTTCTAATCTTGCAGGTACTTGAGACTCTTATGATCACAGAATAGTTCTATGGTTGCCCCGAACGAACAATGCCTCTACATCTTTAAGGCATACACAATCACTAGTAGCCCTAGGTCATGTGTGGGGTGTCACACCTTACTTATATAGTACCTTAGCATTCATTTAGAACCATTCCAAACCATGTTGGATGGTCTTACACTTAAAAATTTCAATTTGGACGTTAATTTTTGGAAAATTACTGTTTACTGTCCAGTTTTCAGATTACAGGTCCAACTTTGAAAAATCATAACTAATTCTAGAAAAATCGTATGGAGGTTTTCTAAAATTCTACAGAAAGCTCTTTCAATTCTCTTTAAGGTAAAAATATTCAACTGAAATCACCCTCACTGGAAACGTACAGTTTATTGGATTAAGATTACTATTCATTTGGTAAAATCTAGACTTTCCAGATTCTCCGCCTTAACTTTGAAAATTCATATCTCTTTTTATACACATCCAAATAAGGTGATTCATCATTCATTTTAAAGCTTGGGATGTGCACTATAAGTATACCAAATTTTTTAGCTTAACTCATTCATATGATAGGTCCAAATGAAGCTTGAAACTAACTGCTCCATGACTTACGTTTTATCTCTTAACATCTCTTTACTTTAATTCCTTTTATTTCTTTGGCATACCTAACATGGGCTTACTTTTTCCCATTCATGCTTATACATTCCTATACATGCCATAAGATTTATAATTAAATACATGGCATTCACAACATAATTATAACATAGGAGAATTATACATTGAATATTAGTATCGATCATTAGCATCAATAATTCTCCACTTCTTCTCCTTGCTTCTCATGCCATTAGTGCCCATCATTGATTGACCTAAATGGTTGGTTATGAAGGGGTGAGATTCAAAGAATCTCAGTAGCAAACATTACCACATACATGTACAAGATGGATGCTAATGTATGGTATGTAGTTTTTCATAAACTTAAGTTAACTAGTGACATGCCATCATGCTTTATGCTTGGTATAAAAATGCATGGCCATGGGAACATATTAAAAATAGTATTTTCAGCAACAATCATCATGTCACAACATCATTCAAACAACAAATACAAACCAACACATGAGCATACCATGTCAAGCGCATAAAGGGTAAGTTCACTACCTTGCACCTCAAGCTTTCCTCTTAATTTTCCTTTGACTCCCTTGACTTTCCAACCATGTGGGCATTCGGTCAACATCACAAAACATCCTCTTGGATGTTCCAAAGGTCCTAAATATAACCATAATGATCACACAATACATTAGGACCATTGGATTACCTAAAGTTCAAAGCTAACTCTCTTGAACCACAACCCTTTCTCTTAGTCTTAGGGTTTTCTTTCTAGCTTTTCTAACATAAATCTCATCATTTCCCATCCTTATGATCCATTTCTTGTCAATTAGGACCACTTTAGATGGCCTTAGATTCAAGAAGATCAAATTTGGAAATTTTGGTTCGCGGGTACTGTTTACGCAGAATCTCCAGAATTTTTTGCTCAAATTTGAAAATTCATAATTAATTATAGAAAACTCAAAATTAAGGGCTTCCAAGTCTCACTGAAATATCCTTAAGTTAAATTTGAATGAAAAATAGTTTCAGGAACCAATTCTATGCTCAACAGCACTGGAATTGTACGGAACTTGACACTCTTCTAAAAGTTCAACACTGTTTCCAGATTTCAATCTCTAACTTTGAAAAATCACCATAAATCATACACATATCCAAATGGAGTGTTCTGCCCATGGATTTAAAGCTCACAGAATGTACTTTAAGTATGAAAAATTTGAGGATCAGATATGAACGTTAACTAATTCGAAATAGGCATCAAATCAGCACGTAATTCTTCCAATTTCCACATAGATCGACTTGATATAACCTTTAATCCATGTGTTCTAGCTAGATCTAACATCAAAACTTCCTCCCCCTAACATCATACATTTTGGCCCACACCAAACCCTGAGGGGACCCATACTTTTCAACCGTATAAACTAAGAAATCAAGGCAAGGAACAATATAGAACAACCTACTAACCTCAGATCTAAGCTTGGTTGATCAAAGGAGGTAGCTTTCTCTTGGTTGCTCTTCAAGAATCCAAACGGCAAGAGTTTCCCCAAAGTGGCCGAAATATTGATCTTGCAAGAGGGGGAAGTTGGCTATTTATAGCCAAAACTTTGGCTTGAATGGACAAAAATGCCCTTGGTAGCTAGAAGAAGGAGTAAGGGCAATCTTGGAAGTTCAAGTGGACTTTTGCATCATCATTGCATCACCTTATTACATCATCCTTGCATCATGCTTCTAGAAGAGGCCACGTGTCACTAAAGAAGTGGAGCAGAAGGAAGATTAGATCACAATCGTCAGATCTAAACTTAGCCCTTAAGTTTCCTCCTATTTTACTTGGCCCACAATTCTCCGACTTTCTTTATGGCCTTCTGGGATTTAGAAAATTTTTCTGTCTACTCTATAAATTTCCCTTAATTCCATAGAATATCTATGAATTTTCTCAGGCCATAACACTTCCTTTAAGCCTTGTATAAAAATTGTTTACTAAAATACCCTTTTATTGGCATAATCGGCTCTTTAATTTATTAAATCCATTCCACTAGCCTTTTGGTTGCGGCACTAATTTTATAAATTAGTATAACCTTTCAACCAATTAATCCTTATTTTTACGTACATTTTTGAGGTCTCTTGCTATTTTAAATAATTACCTCAAACAGTATACTTTTTACTGGCCATAACCTCATAAATTCCATTTACGCTATCTCAGTGGTATTTTTGTCTTTTATCTTCATAGAAGAGTCTTAGAATATTATTTTCCATTTTCTGGAATTTTCTTGGAATTTTCTGTACACTCTTCCATTTTTGCCCTTGTTGGTCATAACTTTTTGAATATACAGTTTAGTCCCTGCTTGGACTTAACTTCATATAATCCTCTTTTTGAGGCTTCTAACTTAAACTTTGGCCTATATCTAGTCACTTTTCTCTCTCTAGGCCTTCAAGACTTTACTGGAGTCTCTGACCTTAATTATACTGAAGCCCCTGAAAAACTTTTACTTTACAGTTTAGTCCCTGAAACTGCTTTGACTTCCTTTCTCATCTTTAGGACTTCTGCTCAAAAAGGGTCTGGTACCCTATCCAATTTAGGCTACTTTTTATGCTTCTAGGCCCAAAAGTCTGGATGTTACAATTCTCCCCCTCTCAAAAAAATTTCGTCCTCGAAATTTCAGGTCAAACCTCTATTCTTATCCTTAATGAGAGGTTACCTGAGGAAAATATCCCTACTTATACTTAACTCTGACCTTTTCAACTTTTCATTATACCTCATTTCCATGTTTCCACCCTGGCTTCATACTTACATAACTCGTCGTTCTAAACTTTTTTGTCATTCATATGAGCATGGCCTTTGCTTTTAAGCATTTTGTCATCACTGCTCACATTCTTCTGATACTTTAGGCTCATTCTTTCATAATAATACCACGATAGTGAGCCTGTCTTCATGGTATTTTACTATACCATGACATTTTGGGTTCTCTTAATACCGCATTTATCTATTCTTTTCGGTACCCTATCATTCCTCTTTACTTTAAGGGCGTATCTCCTTTCTTTTCTTCATTAACTAGAACAAAATTGAGCATAGTCTAATCAACAATAGAGGTATCTGGAACAAGTCAAGGGTACTCTCTCTATATTAGTCCACCACTGAGGAAGATTTCAGTATTTTAAACTCATCTCTGGTCATTGTCTTCCCAAAGAGGTATTGTACTCTTACCATTATGGCTCAGCTATTTTCTCTTAGGCTTGGTCTACTATGACCTCGGGAGCTACTACACTCTACCGTAAGCCTCTTCAGGATCTACTATGACCCTGAAATACTATCATCAATCTGAGCCATCTTAGGATCTCTAAAAGACTCTAGACTATAGAGTTGAGTAATAAAATAAGTCACCTCCACTCAGCTAGTAACTTGACTAATTATTCCCCAAGATTGATCATAAATATCAGTATTGTCTTCTTAGGCCTTACTTAATCCTTTCTGTCAATTCCTGGAATTCTTAGCCTTTCCATATTTCTTTAGCCCTTAGTTTTAGCTTCCTTAAGTCACTTTCCTTTCTTTGTGCCTTTCAAATCCCTAGGCACTGGCTCATCTCTAGAGCCCACTAACTTGCCGTTGCATCAATGCCAACCTGCCTTGTCTTAGGACTCTGTAGTCCTTACTATCTCTTAATAATTTAGACAGCATCGGGAGAGGACTTATATCATCACATTCTCATTATACTTCAGTATTTCGTAGTACCCTGTTAAGCTCGAGGAGCACCTGTTTGCATATCACATTTTTGTTGTCTTAACCAGTTTCACTCTCTCTCTCTCTGGGGTAAGGTCCATCCTGTGCCTTATCTCAGCTGCTTCTACTTTTCCTATAGGAGGACAAATTGCTTTAACTGGAGCATCGTCAACTCAACCACTTGCTTTCTATTTCATTCCTTCAGAGGATAGCTTACTCTTACTAGAGCAGCGTCACTTTGATCCGGAGAACCACTTCCCAATCTTAAAGAGGTACTTCATGGTTAAGACTTTCCTCATATGCAATCTCAGCCAGGGTACATTCCTCGAATACCATATCCCTATTAAAGGGAGCCTCTCTACTGGATTACTCAATCTTATAAGCAGTGGCATCTATCTATAGGAATCTCATTTCTTAGATTCCTTAATGGCCTAATTGCCATGGTTGCACGCTCTTGGATACCTTAGGGACATAAAAGAATATTGTTTGAGTCCCTGACATTATCATATATCTAAGCATCATCGAGCTCTAGATATCACAAGGAACTTGCTTATCTCTCTTTGTTCATTAGTTCCCAATGCAACCATTCACTATCATGTTCTTATTCATTTCCTTTCATCTCCATCCTCAAGAGGGATCTTGCCTCACTTTACTCTCTCTGACTTTCTTCACCTCTTGACCAATTATTTTTCTGGGCCAGTATTGATCACCATACCCTCGTCACATCACATCACATAGTAAATGTTTAATCACCTTACTGTGCGGTATCTAGGTCTAGCACCAATGTCATCATTGACCCTTCATTCGTTGTCATATAATCTCTGTCCCTCTTGGTTCACTATCCCTTTGGAATTTCCACCTCTATTCAGGGATTTGAACAAACCTCAACACATCTCATTCTGTTACCATGCCTCTATCGAGGTCATTGATTACTTAAGGTACAGGTTGACATTCAGTTCCCTTACTAGGGCATTGACTTATACCTCTAACTGGTTACTGTACCTTTACCCATTACTTCTATGGTCATATGCTAATCATAAAGTGACCATATTACACAGCAGGCATTGATCATTAAAACATCTTTGCTGTGTGACCTTCCAGTCAGGCACCTTTAACTAATTACCCGAGGCTTAGGTTGTCACCCTGCTTCCCTATTAGGGTCTAGACTCCTATTCTTTATTGGCTTACCATACTCTTAGCTATTACCCTCTAGAGACGTCTTTCAACTTTGATTTATTCCCTGGTCAAGCTCTCTTAGCCCAACCATTCCTCTCCTGAGAGGGAGTCTCATAGCAGCGACTACCTATCTCTCAGGTTACTCTCTGTCATTTCTTACTTCTCTTCTATATCTATTTCCCTTGAAGAAAAAACCTCACTATCATAATCTCAATTAGACCAATCCTAGTCACCCGTTACTTTTCTAATTAGGTTTTCTCTCACACCGGGCTTTGCCTGAAGCAATACTCTGCTTATACCTTAGTCAGGACCTCTACAAGAACTTCCTAACGGTTACTTATCGTTGGGTTACTTTCGCCTAAGCACGCTTAACTGAATAGTGCTGATAGGCACGAACCCTAGTACCTTGCTATCTTAGGCCCTTCTTATTCTATCTTTAGTCAGGTCTATTCAGCTTACATTCTTGTCTCTCATCTTATCTTAAGAATTTACCTGCCAATACTCAGTCTGTCTCTATATCACATGGGTTCTTCCTGTATTTAGAGCTAGCCTAAGTGTCTCTTTTTTAGGTCTTATGGCTCTAACTCCTCTAACTTTGGGTTTTCTCTATTAATCTGAAGGAAATTGAATCCAGCTTAATTAATGATAAGGTTATCTGGAAGGAAATCATGGGTACTCTCTCAGTACTGGTTTACAACTGAAGGAGGTTTCCACATCCTCAACTCATCCCTAGTCCTCATCTTCCCAAATAGGTACCAATCTCTGGGAGACTTAGACCATAAGACTAAGTGAAGTCATCTCCACTCAGTTGGTCACCATACTAATAATTCCCTAAAAACTGTTCCAAGAACCAATACTATTTCTTAAACCTCCTGTCAATTCCCTAGGCCACCTATTTGTCTCTTTAGGTACCTAAGCCAATCTGTCTTAGGAGTTCTCTTATTCCTCCAGCTGCTCTTATCGTCTCTTACTACTTTAGAATGGTACAGAGAGAGGACTTATGCAACTTCTCTTTCCTCTACTTTACTTTTAGTACAAGCATACTCTAACATGCATAATGTCTGACATTTTAATGCAATGAGTGTAAGCTCTTACTGGTTGTTATGTCTGTAGCATGCTAGCCGGACATCTTATCCCTACAAGAGGGAGCCTCTTTTCTGTTCGCAGCTGTTTCTAGGAGTTATAGGGAGAGGACTTTTGAGGTTTTTTTTCTTTCTATTTGCCCTTCTTTGCTAAGCTCAGGGACATTGAACCCTAGCTTTATTCTTGGCTAGTCATGCTTCTATTAGGGTAAAGTCAACTCCGCTTGCCTTGCCTCAGCTGCTTCCCTTTCCTGCTCGTACAGGGTATCTTGCTCTATCTAGAGCAGTGTCAATTCTGACTCGAAGGACTAGTTCCCTGCTTTCTCTAGGAAAGCTGGTAGCCAAGACCATATCCTCTGTGAAGGGTGCCTCTCAACCTAACCCCAAGTGACTAAGTATCTCTTAACATCATCAGGAACATGCCGACCTCATAATGCTAGTTCCCCACATGGCTATCTGTCTTATTCTCATCTCTTTCTCTTCTTTTTAATCCCTAAGAATTCTACTAGGGTTATCTACCTTGACTTCACTATCTCCATGTTCCTATTTATCTATTCAGGAACTTGAGATAGCTACTCTATCATAGTGTCCCATCTCTAACGAGGCTTCAAGAGTTTGCCCAGCTTAGGTGGCCACTACACCCTCTTAGCGGTCTACAGACTCAACCCCTAACTATCTTGTTCAACTCATCATTACTCTTCCTCTTGAGGGGGAATCTGATAGCTTTTAAATAGTGACTACAACCCTCTCTCTAAGCTCTATCAGTCATACTCTTAGGGACCTCATAGTCCATCAAGTCATGCCAAGATACCACCTCAGCATATGAGAGTCACTATCTCTATTCGTCATGACCAGAATTCTTATTCGCCACCACTTTCTTTGGTTCATCATGACAAAACATACTTTCTCTTACTTCTGCTAGTTTTACTTACCCTTGTTTATCGTAACCTTAACTGCTGCCTGAAGGACTTCCATGTCCTAGCCTCACTGTAATCCCCAACTAAGTCAACTACTTCCTTTCAAGAAGGAAGGTTCTGGCTCACAACTCTAGGCCATTAGCACTTTTGCTTTCCCATATCCTTGGGGATTATCGGTGGCAGAAAGTGATCTTTAACTCTTCTGACCTTTTTATATCTATTTAGGAATCAAAGATAACTACTTTGATCGTGCTACCTTAACCTTGTATCAAGGCTACAGTAACTTTATCTAACTTAGGTTGCCACTTGACCCTTTTCGTCTGGGGTTTAGACTCATACCTCTATCTGACTTATGAGCCATTATCCCCTTTTCTTTAGAGGGAAGTCTCTTTATCTTTACACAGTGGCTACTTTCCTCTGCGTATAACTTCTCATCATCATTTTATTTGTACCTTTCTAACAGAGGATCCCAACCACATTTAAAGATCCTTATTACTTATTTTCCCTAGAGCATTCACCTCCAATCCATAACCTTAGTTGGACCTTAGCTAGTATTCCACTATTAGCTCTAACCTGAACTGGGCTTTTCTTAATTCTTGCAGATAGTTCTCTTCTTCCTATGCTAGAACCACTGCTCTGATACCAAAAATGTCACACCTTACTTATATAGTACCTTAGCATTCATTTGAAACCATTCCAAACCATGTTGGATGGTCTTATACTTAAAAATTTCAATTTGGACGTTCATTTTCGGAAAATTACTGTTTACTGTCCAGTTTTCAGATTACAGGTCCAACTTTGAAAAATCATAACTAATTCTAGAAAAATCGTCTCGAGGTGTTCCAAAATTCTACAGAAATCTCCTTCAATTCTCTTTAAGGGAAAAATATTCAACTGAACTCACCCTCATTGGAAACGTACAGTTTATTGGATTAAGATTACTATTCATTTGGTAAAATCTGGACTTTCCAGATTCTCCGCCTTAACTTTGAAAATTCATATCTCTTTATATACACATCCAAATAAGGTGATTCATCACTCATTTTAAAGCTCGGGATGTGCACTATAAGTATACCAAATTTCGTAGCTTAACTAATTCATATGATAGGTCCAAATGAAGCTTGAAACTAACTGCTCCATGACTTACGTTTTATCTCTTAACATCTCTTTACTTTAATTCCTTTTATTTCTTTGGCATACCTAACATGGGCTTACTTTTTCCCATTCATGCTCATACATTCCCATACATAAGCTTTATAATTAAATACATGGCATTCACAACATAATTATAACATAGGAGAATTATACATTGAATATTAGTATTGATCATTAGCATCAATAATTCTCCACTTCTTCTCCTTGCTTCTCATGCCATTAGTGCCCATCATTGATTGACCTAAATGGTTGGTTACGAAGGGGTGAGATTCGAAGAATCTCAGTAGCAAACATTACCATATACATGCACAAGATGGATGCTAATGTATGGTATGTAGCTTTTCATAAACTTAAGTTAACTAGTGACATGCCATCATGCTTTATGCTTGGTATAAAAATACATGGCCATGGGAACATATTAAAAACAGCATTTCCAGCAACAATCATCATGTCACAACATCATTCAAACAACAAATACAAACCAACACATGAGCATACCATGTCAAGCGCATAAAGGGTAAGTTCACTACCTTGCACCTCAAGCTTTCCTCTTACTTTTCCTTTGACTCCCTTGACTTTCCAACCATGTGGGCATTCGGTCAACATCACCAAACATCCTCTTGGATGTTCCAAAGGTCTTAAACATAACCATAATGATCACACAATCCATTAGAACCATTAGATTACATAAAGTTCAAAGCTAGCTCTCTTGAACCTCAACCCTTTCTCTTAGTCTTAGGGTTTTCTTTCTAGCTTTTCTAACATAAATCTCATCATTTCCCATCCTTATGATCCATTTCTTGTCAATTAGGACCACTTTAGATGGCCTTAGATTTAAGAAGATCAAGTCTGGAAATTTTGGTTCGCGGGTACTGTTCACGCAGAAACTCCAGAATTTTTGCTCAACTTTGAAAATTCATAATTAATTATAGAAAAATCAAAATTGAGTGCTTCCAAGTCTCACTGAAATATCCTTAAGTTAACTTTCAATGAAAAATAGTTTTAGGAACCAATTCTACACTGAGCAGCACCGGAATTGTATGGAACTCGACACTCTTCTAAAAGTTCAACACTGTTTCCAGATTTCAATCTCTAATTTTGAAAAATCACCATAAATCGTACACATATCCAAATGGAGTGTTCTACCCATGGATTTAAAGCTCATAAAATTTACTTTAAGTATACAAAATATGAGGATTAGATATGAACATTAACTAATTCGAAATAGGCATCAAATCAGCACGTAATTCTTCCAATTTCCACATAGATCGACTTGATATAACCTTTAATCCATGTGTTCTAGCTAGATCTAACATCAAAACTTCCTCCCCCTAACATCATACATTTCAGCCCGCACCAAACCCTGAGGGGACCCATACTTTTCAACCGTATAAACTAAGAAATCAAGGCAAGGAACAATATAGAACAACCTACTAACCTCGGATCTAAGCTTGGTTGATCAAAGGAGGTAGCTTTCTCTTGGTTACTCTTCAAGAATCCAAACGGCAAGAGTTTCCCCAAGGTGGCCGAAATATTGATCTTGCAAGAGGGGGAAGGTGGCTATTTATAACCAAAACTTTGGCTTGAATGGACCAAAATGCCCTTGGTAGCTAGAAGAAGGAGTAAGGGCAATCTTGGAAGTTCAAGTGGACTTTTGCATCATCATTGCATCACCTTATTACATCATCCTTGCATCATGCTTCTAGAAGAGGCCACGTGTCACTAAAGAGGTGGAGGAGAAGGAAGATTAGAACACAATCGTCGGATCTAAACTCAGCCCTTAAGTTTCCTCCTATTTTACTTGGCCCACATTTCTCCGACTTTCTTTATGGCCTTCCGGGGTTCAGAAAATTATTCTGTCTACTCCATAAATTCCCCTTAATTCTACAAAATATCTATGAATTTTTTCAGGCCATAACACTTCCTTTAAGCCTTGTATAAAAATTGTTTACTAAAATACCCTTTTATTGGCATAATCGGCTCTTTAATTTATTAAAGCCATTCCACTGGCCTTTTGGTTGCGGGACTAATTTTATAAATTAGTATAACCTTTCAACCAATTAATCCTCATTTTTACATACATTTTTTAGGTCTCTTGCTATTTTAAATAATTACCTCAAATAGTGTACTTTTTACTGGCCATAACCTCATAAATTCCATTTAAGCTATCTCAGGGGTATTTTTGTCTTTTATCTTCATAGAAGAGTCTTAGAATATTATTTCCCATTTTTGGGATTTTCTTGGAATTTTCTGTACACTCTTCCATTTTTGCCCTTGTTGGTCATAACTTTTTGAATTTACAGTTTAGTCCCTGCTTGGACTTAACTTCATATAATCCTCTCTTTGAGGCTTCTAACTTAACCTTTGGCCTATATCTAGTCTCTTTTCTCTCTCTAGGCGTTCGAGACTTTACTGGAGTCTCTGACCTTGATTATACTGAAACCCTTGAAAAACTTTTACTTTGCAGTTTAGTCCCTGAAACTTCTTTGACTTCCTTTCTCATCTTTGGGACTTCTGCTCAAAAAGAGTCTGGTGCCCTATCCAATTCAGGCTACTTTTGATGCTTCTAGATCCAAAATTCTGGATGTTACATGGGGTAATTCTGTTTATGAGACTTTAACTATCATAAGGTGTAGGTGACAACTCTACCTCGCTGTATCAATACACATCCCAATCCCTATTTACTCGTATCTGTGTACGCTACATAGAATAGTATCGGATCAGGGATTACTAGTACTAGAGTAGAGGTCAATTTTTGCTTTAGCTCTTGAAAGCTCACCTCACACTTACCGTGCCACACAAACTACTGATTCTTCCTGGTGAGCTTGGTTAGCAGTTGGGCAATCCTAGTAAAGTCTTGTATGATTCTCCTATAGTAACCTGCCAGTCCTAAGAAACTTATTATCTTTGTCACTATTTTGGGCTATTCTCAGTTGAGTACTACCTCAACTTTAATTGGATTCACAACCATACCTTCTTGATTAACCATGTGGCCTAGGAATCTAATTTCATCCAACCAAAACTCACATTTACTAAGCTTGGCATAGATCTGTTTCTCCTTTAGTGTACTCAGAACACTCCTTAAATGCTACTCGTGTTCCTCTCGAGATTTGAGTACACAAGGATGTCATCAATGAAGATTATGACAAACTGATCAAAGTATGAATGAAAAATCCAATTCATATAATCCATAAAAATGGCAGGGGCATTAGTTAAATCAAACGGCATCACTAAGAACTCATAATGTCTGCATCGAGTCCTAAAAACAGTCTTTGGAATGTCCTCAACTTTTATCCTTAGCTGGTGATATCCTGATCGTAAATTAATCTTTGAGAATACCATAGCTCTAGCCAACTAATCTAGCAGATCATCAATTTGCAACAGGGGATACTTGTTCCTTACTGTCACCTTATTCAGCTCCAAGTAGTTTATGCACAATCTCAGACTACCATCCTTTTTCTTAATAAAGAGTACTGGAGCACCCCAGGAAGATACACTAGGTCTGATGAATTTCTTCTGTAACAGCTGCTTTATCTACTTCTTTCTTTCCGCCATCTCATTCGAAGCCATTTGGTAAGGAGCTTTTGATATTGGCGTAGTCCTTGGTACAAGATCAATTGTGAACTCTACTTCTCATTCAGGTGGCAGTCCACGAATCTCTGTCAGAAATACTTCTAAAAAATCCCTTACTATTGGTATCTCATCAATCTCTTCTTCTGTCTCTACTTATACCAAGAAGAAGACTAGGTGCCCTTGACATCCTTGTCTTAGGCACCTATTCGTTTTTGCTTCTGTTATGAAATTCAATCTAACTTCAGTATTAGGGGTTGTTTCATTTAAGGGGAGTACTACCGTTTTATTTCTACAGTTGAGGAGTATATTATTCACTGATAACCAATTCAATCCAATAATCACATCAATATTACAGAAAGGCATGCATATCAAATCAATAGTAGTACAATAGTGAGCATATCGGACCACACAAGTCAATCATACACTCGAGGTCACAACTTTGGGGCTAGTAGGTATGGAAACAACAATATCATATGGCGAGTTATCAATAGTCAGACCCAATCATCTAGCACAATCATAGGATATAAAGGAATGGCTAGCACCTGAATCAAACATAGCACACATAAAGGCAGTCATTGAAACAAATTGTACCTTGAATCATCTCGGGTGACTTACAGGCTTCCTCCTAAGACAAGGCAAAAACTCTCCCTTGGGTCTGTGGCCTTATGCCCTCTGCACCTTGCGGACATTCCCTGGTGAAGTGTCCAAGTTTTCCACACCAAAAGCAAATATTCTGGCCCATCAGACATGGTCTATTACCATGGTTCTTGCCACACAGCTCACATTCCTTTGCCTTCCACATGATATCAAATCCCTCTCCTTATTTGTTTCCCCTACTAAACCTTCTACATGGGTTAGGCCTCTTCCCCTTCTTGTTCTTATAAGAAGTTCCCTCCTGAACTGGCCTTACAGAGGGTTTCTCTGTCCTTAATGTTACTTTAGCCAGTCCATGATGATTCTGGCTACTCTCTATGATCGTACAGACCTCCACCGCCTTATTGAATTCTTTTATTTGGTGCGATGAGACTTTCTCTCTTAGTTTATGTCACACCTTACTTATATAGTACCTTAGCATTCATTTAGAACCATTCCAGACCATGTTGGATGGTCTTACACTTAAAAATTTCAATTTGGACGTTAATTTTTGGAAAATTACTGTTTACTGTCCAGTTTTCAGATTACAGGTCCAACTTTGAAAAATCATAACTAATTCTAGAAAAATCGTATGGAGGTGTTCTAAAATTCTACAGAAAGCTCTTTCAATTCTCTTTAAGGGAAAAATATTCAACTGAACTCACCCTCACTGGAAACGTACAATTTATTGGATTAAGATTACTATTCGTTTGGTAAAATCTGGACTTTCCAGATTCTATGCCTTAACTTTGAAAATTAATATCTCTTTGTATACACATCCAAATGAGGTGATTCACCACTAATTTTAAAGCTTGGGATGTGCACTATAAGTATACCATATTTCACAACTTAACTCATTCATATGATAGGTCAAACTGAAGCTCGAACTAACTGCTCCATGACCTACGTTTTATCCCTTAACATCTCTTTACTTTAATTCTTTTTATTTCTTTGACATACCTAACATGGGCTTACTTTTTCCCATTCATGCTCATACATTCCTCTACATGCCATAAGCTTTATAATTAAATACATGGCATTCACAACATAATTATAACATAGGAGAATTATACATTGAATATTAGTATCAATTATTAGCATCAATAATTCTCCACTTCTTCGCCTTGCTTCTCATGCCATTAGTGCCCATCATTGATTGACCTAAATGGTTGGTTACGAAGGGGTGAGATTCAAAGAATCTCAGTAGCAAACATTACCATATACATGCACAAGATGGATGCTAATGTATGGTATGTAGTTTTTCATAAACTTAAGTTAACTAGTGACATGCCATCATGCTTTATGCTTGGTATAAAAATGCATGGCCATGGGAACATATTAAAAACAGCATTTCCAGCAACAATCATCATGTCACAACATCATTCAAACAACAAATACAAACCAACACATGAGCATACCATGTCAAGCACATAAAGGGTAAGTTCACTACCTTGCACCTCAAGCTTTCCTCTTACTTTTCCTTTGACTCCCTTGACTTTCCAACCATGTGGACATTCGGTCAACATCACCAAACATCCTCTTGGATGTTCCAAAGGTCCTAAACATAACCATAATGATCACACAATCCATTAGAACCATTGAATTACATAAAGTTCAAAGCTAGCTCTCTTGAACCTCAACCCTTTCTCTTAGTCTTAGGGTTTTCTTTCTAGCTTTTCTAACATAAATCTCATCATTTCCCATCCTTATGATCTATTTCTTGTCAATTAGGACCACTTTAGATGGCCTTAGATTTAAGAAGATCAAGTCTGGAAATTTTGGTTCGCGGGTACTGTTCACACAGAAACTCCAGAATTTTTGCTCAACTTTGAAAATTCATAATTAAATCTAGAAAAATCCAAATTGAGTGCTTCCAAGTGTCACTGAAAGCTCCTTAAGTTAAAGTTAAAGGAAAAATAGTTTTAGGAACTAATTCTATGCTGAACAGTACCGAAATTGTACGGAACTCAAAACTCTTTGAAAAGTTCAACACTGTTTCCAGATTTCAAACCCTAACTTTGAAAAATCACCATAAATCGTACACATATCCAAATGAAGTGTTCTATCCATGAATTTAAAGCTTACAGAGTGTACTTTAAGCATGAAAAATTTCAGAATCAGATACACACTGTAACTAATTCGAAATAGGTATCAAATCAGATGCTACATCCACCACATACTTTGATCTTGAAGCTTGAACTTAGGTGGACTTTCTCTCACTAGAATTAGCTCTTTCTCTCTCTAGATGCAAGGGCAGCAGAGTTCCCCCTAGTGTTCATCAGCTTGACCGAATTGGGGGGGAGAAGAGTGCCTATTTATAGCCAAAAAGTTGGCTTGAACGGACCAAACTGTCCTTGGTAGTTAGAAGAAGGAGTAAGGGCAATCTTGGAAGTTTAAGTAGACTTTTGCATCATCATTGCATCACCTTATTACATCATCCTTGCATCATGCTTCTAGAAGAGGCCACGTGTCACTAAAGAGGTGGAGGAGAAGGAAGATTAGAACACAATCGTCGAATCTAAACTTAGCCCTTAAGTTTCCTCCTATTTTACTTGGCCCACATTTCTCCGACTTTCTTTATGGCCTTCCGGGGTTCATAAAATTCTTCTGTCTACTCGATAAATTCCCCTTAATTCTACAAAATATCTATGAATTTTCTCAGGCCATAACACTTCCTTTAAGCCTTGTATAAAAATTGTTTACTAAAATACCCTTTTATTGGCATAATCGGCTCTTTAATTTATTAAAGCCATTCCACTGGCCTTTTGGTTGCGGGACTAATTTTATAAATTATTATAACCTTTCAACCAATTAATCCTCATTTTTACATACATTTTTTAGGTCTCTTGCTATTTTAAATAATTACCTCAAACAATGTACTTTTTACTGGCCATAACCTCATAAATTCCATTTAAGCTATCTCAGGGGTATTTTTGTCTTTTATCTTCATAGAAGAGTCTTAGAATATTATTTTCCATTTTCTGGGATTTTCTTGGAATTTTCTGTACACTCTTCCATTTTTGCCCTTGCTGGTCATAACTTTTTGAATTTACAGTTTAGTCCCTGCTTGGACTTAACTTCATATAATCCTCTCTTTGAGGCTTCTAACTTAACCTTTGGCCTATATCTAGTCTCTTTTCTCTCTCTAGGCATTCGAGACTTTACTGGAGTCTCTGACCTTGATTATACTAAAGCCCCTGAAAAACTTTTACTTTGCAGTTTAGTCCCTGAAACTGCTTTGACTTTCTTTCTCATCTTTGGGACTTCTGCTCAAAAAGGGTCTGGTACCCTATCCAATTCAGGCTACTTTTGATGCTTCTAGGCCCAAAAGTCTAGATGTTACAGTTTAGGCCTTAGTCCTCTAACCATCTTCTCTGTATTCCATCTCTCATCATTCATGTTCTGTAGATAGGTAGAATACCGTGAGAGTTTAATGTACCTAGTCAGGTATTTGTCAAATGATTCATTGTTGGCTTGTGTTAGTGTCAGGAATTCCATCTCTTTTTCATCCCTCACAAAGCGTGGAAAGTACTTCTGGTAGAAGTATTCTATGAAGCTTCCCCCAGTGACCAGGGTCTAATTGGCTTGCAGAACCAATTCTGTATTTTTCCACTACCAGTCTGCCTCTCCTTCCATCTTATGGATTGCCATATGAGCCTTCTACTCAAAAGAACATTCCATGACCTTAAAGATCTTTTCCATTCATGTAATCTAGTCCTCGGCTTCTTGGACATTTAGGATTCCTTCAGTTGCTTATAGATTATGCAGTTTGTCTTAATCTGCAGCCCGGCCTTACTTGTTCTACCACAGGTTGTTGTTTTTGGACTAGTTGAGGTTGGACTGGTTCTCTTTGCTTAGAAAGTCTAAGTTGAGCTATCACCATTGTCACCGTTGCTGCTACAACAACACTCCTTTCCCCTTACTGCCTTACTTGTGCAACTTGCATTTGTTGCAACACATGCTTTGCTCATCTAGTCTATTCATAATTACTTGAATAGGGTCAACGGGTTGTTCTCTCTATTCCTCCTGACTCACTCAACCTCCTCTTCGTGTTCTTACCATAATGTACATTGTTACTTAATTACTAGAGGAATGGAAGAATAATGATTCACATAAACATGTACTTTATATATTTTCATACTTTATGCAACAACTAAAACAGTCATATATACTTTAACCAGTCATTTAAATTCACAGTCCAAAAGGTTTTAATACTATGCTTCACTAGGACTAGAGTACAATTAACTAAGTACATCTAACTCAAGGAAATGTATTCCTCATGAAGATCTCCAGGGCATTTATGAGATCATTAAAGCTATCGGTGTTTATGTAGTTACAGATATCTCTCAGGCCTTCCTTCCAAAGCCAAGTCCAAGGGAGTACTCCAAGCAAAGCTAACACCCAGTCAGTAGCCTCTAGGGTATAATCCTCCTTAGTCACATAATAGAAGAGCTTTTAGATATCCTCCAGATATCTCAGGTATATATGGCATACTGGTTCTCATTGGGCTTGATGTATCAGCCCCTCTCTCTAAAATCCTTAGCCAGGTCTTCTATGGTGTGGAAATCCTTCACAATGGGGAGTAGTCTGACCTCATTGGGTCTAGCTCCATTATCATCAGATATCTTAATGACCTCAATCCTCTAAGAATCACTAGAAGCAACTGTGGCTATATCAGGTGGAGGGTTACTCTCCTACAAGAATCAATGAATGAACAGTATCATTTTTCCTCAAATCAGAGCATTGCAACCGATGCTAGAACTTTTGTTCTAACACCAAAAATGTTACACCTTCACTTTTTACCAAAATAACCAACCAATTAGAGGTAAATGGAATCACATTTGATGACCAAAAGTTTGAAAATTTTGACTTTAAAAATTTTGTTCTAGGGTTACTATTCAAGTAACCTATAATTTGGCCAACCTTTGAAAATTTATAACTAATCGTAGAAAAATTAAAATTGAGTGATTCTAAGTTCTATTAGAAGGTGTTTAGGTTATCTTTAAAAAAAATTTTCTAGATGAATTGGCTTTAAATTCAAGCCTAGTTTTATTTTCAAAATATAGTGTTCATTTGATCATTTTCTAATTTTTTAATTTTTTTTATCTAACTTTGGATAGGCATAACTTTTTGTACATCTGTTTGAGGCATATTACCACTCATATTAAAGAGAAAAATAAGATCTTTTTATTTGGAAAGTTTCATGATTTATCTCACTCAATTGTTCAAATTCTTGTTAGTCAAAGTTTGCTCAAATTCTTGTTAGTCAAAGTGTCCTCCCAAATAGTTGACTTTTATCCCTAACTAACAATCCTTTCCATAATGAAGCTCTAACTTCATATACCATTCAATCAACCACATAATTAATTTTAATAGTAAACTTTAGCTTATAATTGCATAAAGTTGTCACACATAGTCATCCATAAAAGATTAATTTACCTTCTTCCACAAAAAGCAAGAAGGGTTTAAAGCCATAATTCATTCCTTATTTCCTCATGCAATAGCCACCTCCTTGTCCTTTCCTTGTGATGATGAAGTAACTAAGTTTTTGTTAAACATGGGGTAAGATTCATAAGAATCTTAGTAGCATAGCATCACATTCACAATGTCACACAAGCAAAGCATTTTATGCTAAATGAATTTGCTAATACATACTGTCACTTAATATACATGCCATGGAAAGGACATAACATGCTTCTCATTCATAACACTCAGTATACCATAAGCCAAGGCATTACATGCATGGAGTTATACATCACATAACATTATCATCTCATCCACATCGTGGCATAGCAACATAGAATAACATAAAACAATAAATACAATTGCATTACAACACTTAGAAAGTAAATGCTAGCTACCTCTTTCAAGCTTTTTCTTTCCTTCAAGCTCTTCCCTCTTTAGGCAATCCTTTTTTTCTTTTTTCTTTTTTTTTTTTTCTTTTTCCTTCTTTTTTTTCATTTCTAATTAATCATTTTTCTCCTTCTTAGACCTCACTTACATGTGATTATTAGGCCTAATGGGCTGGGAAATTTTGGAAATTTTTTCACTTTTCTGGTTATCCTTACATTACATTGAGTATCGATACAATGCCGGATGAATTTTTTTTTTTGCATCCTGTCAATTTTACTATCTCAGAAAATTCATCTCGGTGTACCATTAGCATTCTCTTAATGTAGGAAAGTTTCATGATTTTTCTTAAAATTTAGTTCCCTCAGGAATTTTCTAAATTCCATTTTTTCCTAAATCAGCTCTTTACCAATGATAATTCTATTTTAAATATTATTAAAGCTAACCTTCTCATCAAAAGAGACCTATAATAATTTTAAAATTATTATAAATCCTCTAGGATATTTTTCCACATTTTTCCACAATTATTGAGGCCTATAAATATTTTTCGTAATTAATTTTGGTTACTATTACTCGATGTAACAGAAAATTCCTGTAAGTATAGAAAATTCTTTATTTATTTCCTTCCAATAATTCTTTTGGGCCTTAAATGTTGTTCCTTGACCCTTATTTCCATTTTCCATGATTTTCTAGGAATTTTTGGAAATTTCTAACTTGACTTCCCAATTAAGGACCTTTGACTAATATTTGAAATATCAGTCTGGCCACTAACCATAATTTAAATTCAACCTTGTACTAGTTATATTTGCCTCTACCTTAATTGGCCCTTAACCTATTTAATTCCCTTATTTCCAGGGTTAAGATTTTCAGGATGTTACATGTACTACCTCCTTTGTCCCTAAGTAGGTTCACGTAGAATTGAGTAGCCATCATCTTAATTCTATCTGTGTCATTTGTCCAGTCTCTATCCTCTTTCCTTAAGGCTTCGATTTTATTTCTTCTTCTTCTGCCATTGGCATGAGCATGGAAAAACTTTGAGTTTCTATCCTCCAAAGTATACCAGTCACATTTGGCTTTTTGAGCCCACAAAAGATCTTCCTAGAGAAAAACATCCTCTAACTTTAACCAAAGACTTTTTTAAAGTTGTTCGAGGGAAGAAGTAGCACCAATCTTTTCCATAGCTTGAGATATACCCTCAAAAATGTCCCATGAGCAAGCTCTTTTTTTCCTTACCCAAGTGGCCGTAAGTGTTTTTGCTCCAATTACTAAGTGTTGAGACAAAGTTATTGACATTATCGTTCCAATTTGTATTAGGGTCCCAGCTGTCTTTCACTAACCTGCTAAAGTCATCATGCAATACCCAGGGCGCGTTAAAATAAAAAGGCCAATGGCATATTTGGAAGACATGTGAAGTTAAATCAGAATGGGCATATGGTCAGATTTAAACCGTGGGAGATGTTTGACGATAGCATCCTAAAAGGTGGCTTTCACGAAGGAATTGGAGAGGACTCGGTCAATTCTGCTCTTGCATCCTTTTCTTTTCTAAGTAAAGAAAGGTCCTGTGCGAACCATATCAGAAAGTTGCATACTCTTTACCCACATGTAGAATTCTTGATCCATCCGGCTTGTGTGGGTCGTGTTAGACCTGCGTTCATGATCAAGCAGAGTGCCATTAAATCACCACTAATAAACCACAGGCAATTATTACCTGGATTTAAATTATGGAGCTTTGGCCATAAAGTACGTCTTTGTACTCTATTTGGGCTCACATACACCAAAGTAATGAACAGTTTTTCACTTCCTTTTCCAGCTACTGTGTGAATATATTGCTTATCTATCTCTACTATTGAGAATTCGCAGTCCATATTAGTCCAGAAAGCCCAAACTCCTCAAAAAATGCCAAGATCCACCAGTTTATTATGATCAAAACCGAGCTTTCGTCCAATGCTTTGAGCTTTATCTCTA